>NC_081825.1:108615070-108917343 GCF_030867095.1 Alligator mississippiensis | reverse complement strand
TAAGTGTCATTCTTCCATCTGTTTTCCTGTATGAGGAACATCTTAAATAAATAAAGAGGACTTGATGCACTCATTTATGCCCTGCCTCAAAGAAAGAAAGAGCACTCTGAAGACTCATAACTGACTCAAACTCACAACAGAAAAAGAGCACTACTGTTACTGCCAGCAGATACAGTACAGCAAACCCTTGCTCTGATAAATTTTCTTTATTCATATGAATAGTTTTATTGAAGAATACTTACAAATTTAGTTTGCAATCACTGTCCATATTCGATCAAATATTACAGGGAATCTTAAACATAGCCCTAATATTTTAGGGGGGAGGTAAAGAAGTTTGGGGGCACAAAGTGCTCTTCTTCACGTCTGGGCACAGAAGAAGGGAGCTTTTTGCCCACATCTCTCCCAGCTATACAGTTGGTGCAATAAAAGATATAAGTAAAACGTTTTTCATTCTTTCATAGTTCCTGGACAATCACAGCTACAGAAGAAATCGAACCCTGAAATTTTTGATATTTTTGTTAATATTTTTGACCTCCAAACTTGCATAATAGCAAACAATTAAAGGAAATAGCTATACTAATAAGAAAAGTAGTGGCATCTACAGTCGCCTATGGAAAGACATCCCAGCTTCATTTAAAGGGTAAAAGTGATAGGGAACCTACCACATCTATAGGTAAACTACTCCAGTGTTGAATTACTGTTGAAAAAAAAAATTAACCTTATTTGCAGTTGGAATTAGTCTAGTTTCATCCTACAGCCTTAGTATTAGATTACAGTGTTGTATGTTAGAATAAAGTACCTGTCTTCTTCCCATTTATGTATCGTAGTTAACAACTATGATCAAGTTGTTTATGAGCCTTCGTTGTGATTAAATAGTTGAGATCTTTAATTTACTGAGTATAAAAAAAAACATTTTCCAGGTCACTAACCATTCTAGTAACTCCTTTATGAATTTCCATCAGTTTTTCAACATTTTTCTAAAATGTGGAATCCAAAGCTGGATCATTTTTAGTAGTGGTCTCACCAGTACCATTTATATAGATACTTTCATCTCTGTGAGATTTCAGTGTATCAGTTTTATATTTATGTGATTGTCTTATATTGCTTATGCACAACTTTGGATATAACTTTAAGACAGTTTTCTTAAGTTACATTTGTCATTTGAAGATTGAGAGCACATCTACACGTGCAGTTAATTCCACTGAATAAACTCCTGTGCAGTTTGTCTCAGAGTTTATTACTCTCGGGTGCTGCCTTTAGACATGTGGCAAGGACCACAACACACACTGAGCCAGGCTGGAACAACCCTAGCTGGCAGGAGTTCTGGGGTGGACTGCTTTGACCCAGCTCAGTGTGCTGCAGAGAGGCTGGCTGGGGTGCAGGGAGCCCCCATCCTTCTGCCCTAGCCAGTAGGCCTGTGTGAAGCAGCTAGTATTCACTTCAGATTCAATTTGGTGATTCAAATCACTGTCCCAAATCAATTCAGCCAAATCTGATTTGGAGATTTGGCTGCTGCCGAACCAGCCAAATCTCTGAATCAGCCAGGCCCCATCCCCCGCCTGCTCTCCCAGCCTCATCAATGGCTGCCCCGCCTGGCCTCAGCATCCTGGCACTTAAAAAAAAAAAAGCCCCACACTCATCAGCTCCCAACAGGTGTGGGGGGATGATCCCCACTGCCCTGTGCTGCATGGGGGGGCTCTGCCATGAGCCCCCAGAAGCTCAGATGGCCACTGCAGCAGCTGGTGAGTGTGGGACATTTTATTTTAAAGAACTGAGAGTTGGAGCCAGGTGAGGCAGCTATCTATGGGGCTGCACAGTACAGGGCAGTGGGGAGCAGTGGGGATCACCTCCCTTCCCACCTGGCAGCAGCTGTTGAATGCGTTGTTTTTTTTTCATGTGCCAGGACATTGGGGCTGAGCGGGGCAGCCCTAGATGGCGCTGGGAGAGTGGGTGAGTTAGGGGGGCTGGGGGAGGAGGCAGAGGATGGGGCCTGGTGGGGGTCCCCCATCATCCCCTCCTCCTGTGTGCCCCCCCCCACCACTCCCTACTGACTGGCACAGAGTCCGGGTCCAGCTCCCTGTGGCAGTGAGTGGAGACTGCCTGAATTTCTGAAGCTGTCTGAATCTTTTCTGAATCAATTTGGAGAACTTCAAATTGATTCAGACCTTTTATTGGTCTCCCATTTCGATTCGGATTCAGATATTCAGCCGCTGAATCTGACCAAATCTTCTCCGAATCGAATCAGCACCTGAAGCTTTGCACAGTCCTACTATCCAACCCCAAGAGTGTCTACACATGTGTTGCACTGCATTAAATAACACCACTTCAGGATAACAGTAGTATTTACAAGTACTAACTTATGGTGGCATTTATTAATTGACTGAGTCTTAATAGGGTCGCACATGTAGATGCTGAGTCTTTACTGTGGAGCTAATTAGGCAACTCTGCAGCAAACATCTCATGTAGATACAACCTGAGAGTGTTGGGTAGGAGAAATTTTATAGCTGAGCAGTTTATTTTTAACCTGTGGGGTATGTCTTCATGCCTGTTGAGTGGTGTGCCTGTCACTGAAGGTTATTGTATGGGTGTCTTGTTGGATGACTCATGTACATTTTTTGCCCCCCTTGTGAAATTACTTTACGTCAGATATGATATAATTTATGAAGGAAGAAATTTTTGAGATCTTTTCTTTAGACAAATGTTGGCTAGTTCTTACATAAAGTGTTTTTAAGAGAGAGACTGCATGGCTACTTATCACCTTTTTTCCTAAACTGATAGCACTTTTTAAAAGCTGACTGCAAGGAAAAAAATATGGCAATTCTGTAAACGGAGGAAGCAATTTACCAGAACGATCTGACCACACTATACCTGAACACTGTGATATCTAAAGTAATAGAGCCAACTGGAAACAGGCCAGCTTTCATTAGTGTGGGCAGGGACAGTGACAGGGTACTAGATTCGGACAAAGTAAGGTATCTTAATCACTGAAATGAACGTACATAAGGATCCTATTTCTATCATGCTTGCTTTTGGGACAATAAATTGAAGGGAAAAAAATCAACATGCCTGATGCTAACTTTAAGAAGGCAACCACATTCATACTTAAACCAAAGAGATAAGTTCCCTGAAATGCATGAAACAGCAGTAACGTCCATTGGGTTTGTAGCTCTGCTTTTGATTTTAAAACAGAGGGGAAGCTGTGCCCTGCATTTTTCTCATATATATACTTTGATTATCTGATCTTGGAAGCTGAGAATGTTTCAATTTCCCTCTCTCTCTTTCATTGTATGAAAAAGAAGTAAGTTACAATATGCATGTTGCAGTGGGACCATACCCATCAAATTCTTTCTGTCACATCTGGACAGGATTTTGAGAGGCAATTTCTTGACACCTTAAATGTCTGGTTGTTGAAAAAAGGTAGTTCTTAGTGCACAAGAGACTCCCCACCCCCCATAAGTCCTAAGAAATGTAAAGGAATTGGTTCAAAATTTAACTCTAGTTGAGTTACTTACAGGGGAGTTTTATTTCCCTTTAGTCCTTTAAATGGCAGTTTTTTACTTGTTTAAGTGGCATGTTTGGCACCTATGCACAGGAAGGGATTCTGTAACACTGGACAGCCAAAACAGGAATGTATGTAAGGCTAGGAGTTAAAGCACAAGGCACAAGTCCAGTGGGATCACTGCTGCCCTAGAAGAGAGTGGGGGCTGGGTTCTAGCCTGGAGTGAACAGAAACTTCTCCACTGCACTATCCATCATCTATTTGTTTTCCCTAAAGACCATCAGACCATCTGTTTAAAAAGGAGAATTGGAGAGGGATGTAGATTAGCGTGGTGGTCAGAGTACCATGCTGGAAAGTCAGAGATGCAGGCTCAAACAACCTTCAGGTAAGGGAATCTTAGAACCTAAGTGTGTGTATAGATATAAGGGACAGCTGCTCCGACACTGTAATGACAGCATATCAGAGCAGACTCAATTAATCGAGTCTGCTGGAGCATGCTAATTAGCATGCTCCAGCAGCTTTGGCATCTTGTGTATTCAGAGTCCCTATGCTTCAAAATGGCAGTGGGAACACTTTAACTATAGCTCAGTAAATGAGATTTAATTAAAGTGCCCCTGCCTCCATTTTGAAGCTGAATACACCAGACACTGCAGGCCCTTTAATTAGAGTGACTCCAGAGAGCTGTACTAATTAAAGCACCTCCCTCGCCCCCAGAGCATGTATAAATATGCTCTAGGTGTTCTTCTTCTTGATCAAGTTCCCTAACCACTGATGAGGCTAAACCATAAGAGAGCTCTCCTCCTCCCAAGTATAATGCTCACTGGATTTGGACCACCTACATTGTCAGGCTCTGGATGTTGGTACATGTCCACATGGGGTTGTACCCCTTACGTGTTCAACAAGTACATAGCCAACTGAACATGCTCAGTCTGTACATGTAGTATACATTCAGATGTTTGCATACACACTGTTGAAAAATAGAGTTGCTACCTGTGCATAAGAATAAAAAATTCCAGTGAAATGATTAAAAAACTTTCACTTAGATGACCACCCTTAAATTTTAATCCCTAAGGGCCTTTCTGCTTTAGAGAATGCAGAAAACTAGAGTTTAGCTTTACAATATTCTCACTAGTCTGCATTAACTCTATAATGTGGTTATTGTTATGCATCCACATAGGGTGCAACTACATGAAACACTTTACTGTGCAGTAGACTAATCTACTGCACAGTAAGGTATCACCGTGCACAGAAGCTACTGCACAGTAAATTAGTCTACTGTGCAGTTAGCTAGTCCCTGTAAATACAAATTGTTTAGATCTGAATTAAATAGTGTTACTAGATTAACTATTTAGTAGTTACTGCGCAGTAACACTGTGTAGACACTGAGCAGGAGCAAATTTGCTCCTGGTCCTGGTCCTGGTTCTGGTTCTGCTCAGCTCCCTGCTCTTCCCCTCTCCCCCCCCCCCCCCCACAGGAGCTGGGAGCCAATCAGCACTGAGACAGGGTCACTCCTGCCTCCCCCTCCTGTTCCAGAATTGTGTGGCTCCTGGCTCCCCACAGGATTCCCCACCCAGTCGAGGAGTCATTGCAGCTGCCTCACCAGCCAGGGGAATGGGAAACAGTTGCAGAGGAGGGGACACTTTTCCAGCCCCCTGCCCCAGTCAGTTGCAGTAAGCTTTCTGCACATTAATTGCATGTGTTGACATGCCCATGGAGAGGTAGAAGAGAGTAGCAAGCACCCTACCTTACTGTCCGCTAACTTCCTCATATATATACGCCCTTAGAGATACGGGCCATATTTTTAAGTATGTTTGTACAGGGTGTACTATGAAGAACTACATAGAAAAATTAAGCAGAAAGGAAAGGGAACACTTATGGCTAGACAGAAAAATACAGGAAAATATGCAACCAAGCAACTGATAATTGTCCTTCAGAAACTGGAAATACAGCAAGTAGTACAGATACAAAAAGTTAAAATATGAAATGGAAATAAGGAAATTAATGAAAATTTGAAGAGACTGTACACAGATAATGAGGCAACCATAAAGAATCAGAAGCAAGAAGCTTCTATTGAAGAGTTAAAGGAGCAATTATGGAAGATATAACATTTCAGGGAAAATTAAAGATTTTTATTTTACCTCAGTGGAACAATGGAAAAAAACAAAATGAAACAAAACCAAACCAAACCCCAAAAGCTACAAAGTCAAATGGCAAGGTTGGTTTTAATAAAAAAATTCTGAAGTAATGAACCTGTTAAACTGCTTACAAAAAATGACGCTTGTTGTGCAAGACATCCAAATGTCAATGAGCTTCATGTGGGCGCAGAGAATTGACTCCATGAAATGCACTGTGATATCAGTGCCTGACTTTGTACAATTTGACAAATCATCAACTGTGGGAAAGTGTAAATATAAGCTACACATATAATATTTACACTAAGTCCCATAGTGAAGAAGGTTTGTTCAATGAGCAACAAAGCAATATAATCTACATGTAGCCAAATGATATTAAGAAAGGAAAAAAATAGGATTAACATCAGGAAAAAAAATAGCCTGTCTGTAAAAAGTATTAGATTGTGGACTAGTTTCCTGAGGGAAGTAATAGTATCCTTATCATGTTGCATTTTTATAATTATGTTGCATAATGTACTATGTAATGTACAGTACCAAAGTGAAAGGACTTTATTATTAGAGAGGTGAATCTGATATCTTTAATAATCTCATGCCCCATTATGCATTGTCTACATTATGCAAATGCTACTATGCAATTGGTTTCTCAATAACCTATACTATCGTATTCAGTCAAGTGCACAATTAATGTATACATAAAGATAAACCTCAAATAAAATTAAACTGTGAAGAAAAAGGAACCCTGAATATTGACTCTAAAAGATCATTGAAACTCACGATATATCATTGTGGAAGGCCTGTTGTGTATGTTGATTTTAGACTGCACAGGATTTCATTAACTTGATTCTATCAGAGATATTATATGAACAACCAACTCACCAAAGATAAGATACCACACATATCTTAGGATGATGAATTTCCTTAGGATTATGTTGATATCCAGGATCAGATAATGATGTACTTATCTTGCTCCAGATCTTTTTGGGGTACCTCAGTAATTTGTTCTTTCTTAGTCAGAACCCTATGCAAATAATTTTTTTCACTACAATCCAGATCTACATCAGTCTCATAGTCACCAACACATAGGTGGAGGTGAAAAAAATGCTGTCACAGGACAGTAACAGTCATGTACCTATGCAGTCAATTGAAAGAGTTGGGTGCTTTCAATCAACAATCCACATTGATCTAGCTCCAAGCAGGGAGGTGTTTACAGTGAACCAGTAGAAAATGCCAGGGATACTTTTGACTTTTAACCAATGCTTATCTAATGTAAAATGAATAAAGATTCCAGCAGCAGGATTCAGGACTCTCTTTACTCCCAGGAGAATGCTCCCCTCAGTAGGCTACAGTCATTCTCTCTCTTGCTTACCTGACCTTCATCAAATTGTGGTTGGGCTCTACTTCACATAATACTACTACTCTCTTCCAGATGGCATCATTTACAGATATCTGCTAATTCAAGTTACACCACTGCAAACATCATTTATGCAGGCCCTTAAATAAATAAGTACCTACAGTTTACTATAATCTCACTTAGACAACTACAAGAACAATTTGGATAATGCCCTAAAGTAGATCTGAACTATGTTAACATTATAACACTAAACACGGTATGGATACAAAATGCCTCTACGCTGTCTGATTTTACCCCTATTTTTTCTAAGGGTAATTCTACACCATATTCAATTAAGCGACATGAGTATAAAGCTGAACAGTGTGTTTCTTTTTCCTGTTTACAACTGGGTATTGCTTGTCACAAACCTACCTTCTCTTGTGACAAAATTAGGTATACTTATCTTATCTCATCTTAACTTTACAGTAAAGTGAGAATACAAGCACATGACTGAGAACTATTGACTGAAACCTCTTCACTCTGAAATGAGTGATAGTTTCACAACTGATTGTAATGAGAGTCAGATCCAGAACTTGTCTGTTTAAATGCATCACTGAACCACATCATTCTAAGAGAAAAAGATTGAATGAGAAGATCTGGATAACTTAGTAACTAATTTCTGGATGAAGAAGTGTTTATCATTGTTATTTGTCAGCTTACTCCATCTTGAACAGCAGGGAGCTTAAGTATATGTCTACATTGGTAATCAGGGTCAGCTTTAAGAATGCCCACAGATGCATACCAATGAATCTTCTACACTGAAAAACTGCTAAGCTTATTTTCTTATGGCAGTTGGAAGCTGCTCTGGAAGTTGGGGGGGGGGGGGAGGGCAGGGGATGATCATGAAAAAAAGATTTTGAGGATTTTTTTTCTACCCCGACATTTTTCTCAAAACTACTGAAATATTCTGACCAGCTGTAGTTGTTACCATATGGTGCTTTTCCATGCCTGTGGGATTTATTCACTTTATCTGAATTGTTAAAGCTTGCTCTTTCAGGTTTGTGTGTGGATATATGCATTATATATTCAGCCTACATATGAATTATAGGCTAACACCTATGAAAATTGTAGCCTTCTTCTTTCCTACAAAGGCTTTCTCCTAAGATGGCTGTTCTACAGACAGATACTATATACACTTTTTTACTGTTTTTGCCCTACCTATTTAGCCTTGGAAAACTGGCACCTTTCAGGAGCAAAAAGAATTATTAAAACATACCTGATTAAATAAAGATTGATCTGCTCATGTCTTGACTTTGGTTCTTTTCCATCCATCATTTCCCTGTTGTTAAGATTCTGCTTTTAAATTGATAATAAGTAATAGTACATATCTTTTGGTATCTTTGAGTCAAAACATTTGACAGTCCCCAGCCACCTCCAGGCTGCACACACACAATTCCCCATGCAGCCTGGAGCTGGCTGGGAACTGTGCTGGTCAGGGGTAGGTCCAGGCTAGTTGGGGAACTCTCTCCATTCAGGGAGCTCCCAGACCCCACTCTGTGATTACTATTATGGAGCTGGGGCTAGGATCTCCCTGCTGCCATTACAGGGGGACATTGTCTCCATCCAGCCTTCAGTGGCAGAGCCCACCTTGGCAGCAGGTAGCTCCTGGGGGCAGCGAGCAATCTCCTGCCCCCTGCTGCCCAGCTGACAGCTCCCTGTCAGTCATTTGCTCCCTGTCAGCCATCTACACATGCCATACTGCACAGTAATTACTCTGCAGTTAATTTGTTGCTTGCATTTGCAGGTAGCAAATTAACTGCCAAGTAGAGAAAATTACTGCGCAGTAAGGGTCAGTATATGTGAACAGTACTGTACTGTGCAGTAAAGCATCTTGTGTAGATGTTCCCTGTGTGTATCTTATGATGTATTTGAATTTATAGACTCTTCTAGAGGCAGAAACCATCATTTCCTGCATATTTATACAGTGCCTAACAAAAAGTAAAAACTACCTACTTGAAGCCTGTCCCTCTTGCTATAATATACATCTTTAGTAAATAACCTAGAACATCAGAAAATATATTAAAACCAGGAAAGTATTTTATTTTAACAAAGAGACATACCCTTGTGCCTTCCACTATGGGAAACATGACATACATGAAATAAAATTCTAGATACTCTGGAAGGGCCATACAACCTCAGAACCCATGCAATTGAAATTTTGGATATACTGTGTCTAATATCTCTGATTCCTGACCTTGTCCTTTCCTCTCTATTCAAAACTGTTTCCATTGGTTTCTTAGTATCCTAATGAATGATTGAAATAATGTTTCCTGTAATTTCCTTTAATCCTTCATAGAAGTACTCTCAATGTTGGTCGATAAGTATCTCATTATAAAATACTGTATTAATGTGGATAGAACTAGGAGCAATACTGTTAGAGAGGGAAGGAAAACTTGAGTTTCTTCCCTGTACATCAACATTAACACAGCAAGAAAGTAATATAATGATATACTGGTACTACCTTGTATGATTGCTGTGCAAACCTAAAGTGTTTTTAATAAAGAATATCAGATTGTCCAGTGCAGAAAAAAAAGATACAATTTTGAATCGGATTCCTTGAATAAAAAATGTGCCTGTAAATTTGATCTCTGAAGAAGCTTACTCTTCATATTCATGGATCCAATGTGAAAAAAAAAAAAGAATGGTTAGCATTTGGTACTTGGTATGACTAAGAACAGTGCACCTTTCTCAAGGACTGCTAAGCAAACTGAAGTACTAAAAAAATGGATTAGAATTATGAAGAGCTATTGTCCAGCCTGAAAAGCTGTGTGCAATTTTATTCATTCTATTTTATTCTTGGGACCTAGTTTCAAATCCCATTTTGATCAAAATGACAGGAGGTGATTTCAGCCAAATGGCTACTACCCAGGTAAGAACTAAAATGGGTCCAGGTGTATTATTATAGTACCCCCCTCTCTCCTCTCCCAGCCCATGCAGAGGAGTATTCAACACAGACAATCAAAACTATCATTAATTCAAAAGTGTCCACTCCTAGAAGGTATCATAAGCGACAGCATTATACAGCACCCTCTAACAGCTGACCTTTGAATGCAATTACTATTGTATTCTATTTTGAGAAACCTGGAAGATATTTACCAGTGGCTTATGGATGGTTAGCTATCCATATAACTGAACTATAAGAAAATAATTTGAAATACCCCTTATAACTCTGAAAATATAACCTAACATTATGCTATTCTGGGTGATTTAAGCAAAACTCTAGCCTCCTAATTCTTAAATGGGCTGCATTTTTAGGCTCTTATTGTCATTTTGTTGCTCAGTAAAAAATTGCTGGTGAAATTAAGTAGAAGAATGGGAAAAAAAACCCAAAACAAAAATCAAAAACAAATATAGCTATAATAGACCCAGGAAGGTATTCACCTTTACAATTAGGGGAAAAAAAAGTCAAATGTTTGCAAGATCAGCGCTTTGTCTGGTAGTGTTTAGATTTAGACTTTATCGTGTAAATTGGAATTAACCCTGCATTGTCATACTGTTGTAAACAGGTATTTCTATGGTGTATTTACATCATGCTTCAATTGTACATGACACATTATAAAACCCAGCCTGAAACATATAGAGTTCCTACTTGAATAATTTACAAATATAACAGACAATTACAAATTTCAAATTGAAGTTAATACAGAAACTGTATTAATGATAATCCAATATGGAAAAGTTTCAGAGAAGTGTTTTAAAAATATTCCCTTCAGAAATGATAATATGTTGCACACCTCAGTGTTACATGAACTTTATCTCCATGGTAATTTTTGCAAAACAGCTTTATGCAGAAGTAAGTGGGAAATAATTTGGAAAGACATGCCACCTTATCCTAGCATTATCAGTGTCATAATGATCTGTATGGCTCTGGCTGGCCAAATCCATTTCTTCACATTCTCTTCACTTTTTTGTGTGACTTGTGCTAACCCAAATGGAGAAAGAGAGTGTGTAATCTCAAGACTGATAATGAATGATTTAGACAGGGACTTGGAATGTTGTGTGTATGTGTAAATAGGTATGCACACACAGAGACACACATGTGACATTCCAAATCCCCAAGTTACTTTTTATTAGTCTTGATAGGATCACCCTTTCAATACCCAACACAACACAGGCTCTAGTATCAAGGTCAAAAAGGCCTCTCCCAATCCTCTTACCCTTTATACTATACCCCTGAATGTTCAAGGCGCTAAACAATTTGTATGAAGAGTCCCAGCAGTCCTCTTGCCCCCAGAAATCACTCACCTATATCAATGGAGAGGAACAGTCGCTTTGGTTGATACTGACTTGGCCACCTCTGGGCAGTTGGCCATACATGTTTCCTCATACTCTGTTTCCTCCCCTCTACAACCTCACATATTTCTCTCTTTTGGTTCAGAAAAACAACCAACAACTTTCCAATATAAAGGGAGAAAATCTGCCAGTCATATGACTGATTTTCAAATATTTGCTTCTATTTGAATATCTATAAGATGACTACAGCATGAAATTGGAGTGGTGAGATGATGTGCATACTTACTGACAGCAAGTGTAACATTTTATCACAACTATTAGTGATGAACCTGAATACCAGTAATAAATGGCAAACAGCACGAATATCATGGAATTTGTAATCTTGTTTTGAAACTCAAATCTTAAATTAGTCTTTGTCATAGCAAATGCCAAAATAAGCAGAATTGAATAATGCTATAATTTACTCGTTATGTGTAGGCCTGATGTGGGATTATCATGGACAATTATTTTGGGGGGACAATTATTTTGCTTGCTGCGCCAGGCAGTGCTTGCCACTGTCGCCTCTGTGCTGTCCAGTGTGTACTCTGGGTGAGTAGCAGCAGCAAACACTGCCTGATGCAGCAAGCAGAGGGGCCACAGCTGCTGCCACCATGTGCAGCTCCAACGGGCAAGGCCGGAGCTGGCATGGGGCTGGCTGCAGGGGTGGGTTACAAGCTGGTGCTGAGCACAGGAAAAGCATCCCCTTGCCCTCCCCATGGCCAGTGCCCTGCACTGCAGCCGCTCATAGCCCACATGGGACTGCCTGTGCCTGCTCAGGACAGCCCCGTGTGGGCTGCAAGCAGCTGCATCAGGGAGCACCGGACATGGGGTGGGGAAGGAGCCACTTTTCCCCAAGCTGCTTTTTCCCGGGGTCCTTCTCTGCCTAAGGTCCTCCCCTGCCCTCCCCTGCCCTACCCCCGCACCTAAGTTTCAGGCACAGTGCAGCCACATGTTCCCTGCTGGGGCTTCTGGCTGTGGGGGTGGGGCCAGGCAGACCCTCCTGTTGCAGGAGACCATTGGGCTTCCCCTGGGTCCTACTGCCCCTGGTTCCTATCATTTTTGACAGGAACCAAAGACAGAAAAATATTAATTTCCTAAATTTTGGGGGGCCCCACGGGCTGGATTGAATGGCCTCGTGGGCCGGTTGCAGCCTGCAGGCCATATTTTGCCCAACCCTGGTCAAAAGGGATGAAGATTGCACTTGCTTTCCCTAAATGCTCATATTCAGTGTATGTATGCTTGTGTGTACATGTGTATGTACAAGATGTGTATGTATACAAAAAAACAAAAACAAACCCTTATTATAATTAAAAGCAACACATGCTTGGTTAGCCTGTTGTAATGGAGGATGTCTTTTTATAATGACATAAAAGAAAAAGTAGGAGAAGACTGACTGACATTATATAGACAAGATACCAGCTCTGAATTTGCCTGAAGCACAAATATGCATCAAGTCCTTAATCCTGCATACTTAAAAGCTGTGGGAACTTTGACATTGACTTCAATGATTGTATGACCAAGCTCTACAATCTGAATTTATGTTTGATAAAGCTACATTGTAATATAGTTGCATATACATGGGAATATAATATTTTAGTGATCCTTTTTCTTTCTGAATATTCATGAAGTTTATGTATTTTTAAAATAATTATATATTTAAACGTATATGACACCTTATCTCTGAATACTGAAAATAGATAAGACCCATATTACACTATATTACACTATTAATCTCATATATAGAGATATTAGAGTCAAAGCTAACACCATAATCAGAAAATCTACCCTGCTGAAGAGGAGAAAGGAGAAAACAAGTAGACATAAGGGGCTAAAATGGGGCTAGGAATTTAAACACAATTAACTAGGCATTGTTGTTAGTATTAATAGGCTCTCCATTGCTCATAATTAAAAAAAAAAAAGAGTTTTGCAATGAATAACATTATCAGTGAACCCTTTTGTTTTCAGTGGGCTATATCTTAATATTGACTATGATGATGTCAACATTATTTTAATTAAAGACCAAGGTAAATGCAATTATATATCAATGTAATACAAGAGATTCTGGATGCATACACTATTTGTAATATATTACCTGCACAATATGACTAGCCCACATTCTTTGCAGCAGCATATGGCAAATGGAAATATATATAATATACAAGTCCCACTGACTTGTATACATCTAATTTTTTCTTTTAACTGGACATACACCAATTCTATGGCAATAGTAGGAAGGTGATTATTCCTACTGTGCTCATCCTGTACTCTACTTAGTATGGTTTTCCTCTGGGTCTGGTGAAAGACTGAGGTGAAGTAGTCATTCAAAAGTTCAGCTTTCTCCTGGGTGCCATTAACCAGCTCTCCTAAGTTGTTGAGCAATGACCTCATGCTCCCATTTGCTTTCCTCCTGTTCCTTATATTCCTAAAGAAGGACATCTTGTTGTCCTTGATTCCTGTTGCTAATCTAAGTTCAGTCACTGCTTTAGCCTTTCTTATCTGTTCCCTGCAAATGAAGGCAGTCATGGAATAGTCCTCCTTGGGGCCCACCCCAAGCTTCCATTGTTTATAAACCTATTTCTTCTTTCTTAAGAGGACCATGATTTCCCTGTTTAGCCAAAAGGGCTTCTCAGCCCTTCCGTTACCTTTTCTCCACATGGAAATGGACTTCCTTTGTGCTTCAAGGATCGTGTCCTTAAGGAACAACCACTATTTGTGCATACCTTTCACCTTCGGTCCCTGGTCCCACAGCACTTGCCCTACTAGTGACCTAAGTTTGTTGAAATTTGCATTTTTGAAGACCAAGACTTCAATCCTGCTATCAGATTTGTCTGCCGTATGTTGGACAGTGAACATGATGGTTTCATGGTTGCTGTCTCCCAGACTTCCCTCTATATTTAAGTCGGTCACCGGGTCATCTCCTTTGGCCAGGACCAAGTCTAGCAGAATGTCTCCTCTGGTTAGCTCATTCACCTCCTGAGACAGGAAGAGCTCCTCAACACAGGTCAGGAAGGACTGTGACTGATCCAACTTTGTCAAGTGTTCCTCCCAGGAAATGTCAGGATAATTAAAATCACCCATGATGATCATGTCACATGCACATGTGGCCTCAGTCAATTCTTGGGTGAACTGCAGATCAAGTTCCTCCCCCTGGTTTGGTGGTCTGTAGTTTACACCTACAGTTAGGTCTTTCTTGCTGTGCCCCTCCCCTGCTTCCCCACAACTTAACCCAGAGGGTTTCAAACTGTTTATTTCTGGAGCCGACATTGACCTCCAAGGATGTGTACTGCTCTTTCATGTAGAAAGGAATGCCACCACCTTTCTTCCTGCCCAGTCCCTTCTATGCAGGTTGTAGCCCTTTACAGCTGTGCTCTAGTCATGTGAGGAGTTCCACCAGGTCTCTATTATCCCTACTAGATCATAATGTTCACTGGACAGTAGGAGGGATATCTCCTCCTGCTTGTTCTTCATGCTCCTGGTGTTAGTATACAGGCACCTGAGTCCTCCTACTGAGGCCCTCGTCTTCATGTCCCTCAGATGTAGAACTATTCCCTCAGCTCCCACAAGAGTGGCTCTCCCAGTGTCCCTATATACAGGATTTACTTGTACGTTGGTCAGTGGACATGTTTGAATTTGTGTATCCCCGTCCCCCAGCAATTTTTGTTTAAAGCCCTGTCCAGAAGATCAGCCATCCTGGCTGTGAACAGGGACTTACCTTTCCTTGTGAGGTGAATGTCCCTTTGCAGGAGTCCTCTCTCTCTGAAGTGTGCATCGTGGTCAAGGAATCTGAATCTTTCTCAGTGGGACCAGTGTCAGTCACTGGTTCATTTCCTTGATTCATCCTTCCCTTCTGGGACTGTGGCCTCCAACAGGGAGCACAGAAGAAAAGACTAGCTGGGCCCCAAACAGCTTGAGCCCAGCCCCCGAAGCCATGTAGTCACTCATGAACCAGTCTGGATTACTCCTGGCCATGCCATTAGTTCTCACATGGATGAGGAGCATGAGGTAGTATGATAAATTGTGGTACTGTATGAAAAAGTGCATTGCTTTTATACATGGACCTTGTCTTCTAGATAATGTCAAATAGAACCATTTCTAGTATGTCAAATGCCTTCCTACAAATTATTTGTGAAAAGGGAAGTAATGAACATCATCATTACCATGGACTCAGACACATGTTAGGCAAACATTCAGAAAAGCAAAATGTGTTCTTTACACATTGCATGTGATGGAGTTGTGTCAGAATTATACTTTTTATTGAGGTAGCTTGGATTTAGCTGTGGAAGGGTATGAAATAATACCAGTATTTATTTAGCATAAAGTCTCTACAACCTTTCTATTTTTTCTATAAAATGTGTCATAATATATACATTACCTAGAAGTTATTTGGTTGCTGTTTTCAACAAATGGCAAGAGAACCTTGTAACGAGAAATGTCCATTGCAAATATTTTAATAATACAAGTTTACATTATGTAGGTCCAATCCTGATAATAGTCTAAGAATACAAGAGTAAATAATGATGCTTTGAGCTAACTTCCTCTATCCCCTATACTGATACACTACTTTATTTACACATTTTGTCTATTATTTTATCTGTGGGGTGGCATTATGCACTGTACAGATTCTTCAATACTGCTGTGAATAATATATATCTTGTTAGTGCTCGTAGTATATGTATAGAAGTTATATTTGAATTGATATTTATGATGCAAGCTAAGTTCTCTTCAAAACCCTTGGGTAAGAAAGGTTTCTGCTATCAGACATAATTAGTTTTTAATTGTCATTGACAAGTTACTGTGAAAGTGGTTTTGTCAGACCTTTCTGTTTGTTCCTCCTTTTTGCTTCATTTTATTTTATTGTCATGTTTAGAATCCCCAGAATTTTCTTTTGAATATGTCAGTTTTGATGTCTTAGATGAAATAATTGCTATAAACTCAAGGGTTACAAAACTGTGTTGGTAATAAAATGTATCCGAAAGCTCTGCTTAACTTCTTATTTTCCCAGTGGAGTTTCACGCTGGCTTAATTTTATTAACTAAACAAAAACATTTGGGTTACCCCTGTAACAGAATTAAAAAAAATAATGTGAAAGCATCTTGTATGCCCTCTTTCTTCAAAACATGGTCCCTGGATATCGACAACTTATCCAGCTATTGATCAGTTTTCCCTTATTGGATAAGGTAAGGAAGGATGTTACAGCAAGACACAGCTGTCTTGGTTCAGCTGTCATTTTCCTCTGTGCATCTCATGATAAACGTGTTGTATAAAAACCACACCTATCTTTAGCTGTCTATCTCCTCTTATCAGTGAATTGTGATTGGATATCCATCTTGAAGCTACTGGATCTGTCAGCTGTTTTGGATGCTGCTGATTATGACTTGGTGCCACACATCTCCTGTTGTAGTCAGAACTTGATAGGATTTGTTTTGAGTTGCTCCATCCATTTCTGTTTGGGAAAATACAGAAGATTGTTTAAAAAAAAAAACCTGTTCGCAGCCCTGAGAAAGATCTCATACATGATGCCATGAGTTTCCATCATTCTGTCACTCATGTTCAAGTGCAGGGGAGCACAAAGAAATTACTGGACCATATTGATTGGCATGATAGACAGACATCATCAAATCTGTTGTCAAATTTTTGTATGTGGCACTGTGTAAAAGAGAGTTTTAAGAGTGGAATATAAATAACTGGAAATAATGTCAACATTGATATTGACTTTTGCCTGCAAGTACGCACTAGGAATTTATAATCTGGAGTTGCATTTGACTAAGAAAATGGTTAACTAGAAGTTGTAACCAGGATTGTTTATTGTTATTCATGCTTATTCAGAAGGGAACAGTCTTTTGTTTTCTTTTTTCAAGATGTAAAACCATCATTCATAATTTTATCACTTTAAAAGTAGACTATTGCAACATGAGATCATAGGAAAGTAGGTCTAGAAGGGACCTCATAGATCATCTACTCCTACCCCTGCACCATCCCTAACTAAACCATCCCAGCCAGGTGTCTAACCTGCTCTTGAAAACTTCCAGGGATAGAGATTCCACAACTTCTCTATCTGTTCCAATACTTGACCACCCGAAAGTTCCTCCTAATTTCAAACCTAAATTTCCTCTGCTGAAGCTTGAGTCCATTGTTGCTAGTTTTGTCCCCTATAGCCACAGAGAAAAGCCCATCTCCTTCCTCTTTATAACAGCCCTTTAGGTGTTTGAAAACCATCATCCAATATCCTCTCAGTTTTCCCTTCTCTAGGCTAAATAACCCTAGTTCTTTTGGCCTTTTCTCATAAGTCTTGCCTTCTCGGACCCTAATTATTTCTGTTCTGTTCTACAGTGGACTGTTTCTAAATTGTCCACATCCTTCTTGAAGTATGAGGCCCAAAACTCACACAGTACTCCAACTGAGGCCTCACCAGTGCTGAACACAGTAAAAAAAAAATGCTATCATAGAATCATAAAAAGTTAGGGTTGGAGGTCATCTAGTCCAACCCCCTGCTCAAACCAGAACCATCCCCAACTACATCATCCCAGCCAAAGATTTTTCTAGCTGGGTTTTGAAAAGTCCAAGGATAGAGCTTCCAATACCTCTGTGGGTAACCTGTTTCAGTATCTTACTACCTTCCTAGTGAGAAAATTCTTCCTAATATCTAAACTAAACTTCCCTTGCTACAACTTAAGACCGTTGTTCCTTGCTCTGTCATCTGCCACCACTGAGAACAGTCTAGTTCCATCCTCCCTTGAACCACCCTTCAGGTAGTTGAAGGCTGATATTAAATCCCCTCAGTCTTCTCTTCTCTAGACTAAATAATCCCATTTCCCTCAGTCTTTCCTCATAAATAATGTCCCCCAGAACCCTGACCACTTCTGTTGCCCTCCACTGGACTCTTGTCAATTTGTCCACATCCTTTCTGTAGTCGGCTGCCCCAAAACTGAACACAATGCTCCATATGTGGCCTTACCAGCCCTAAAAGAGAGGAATAATCACTTCCCTTGACCTACTGGCAATGCACCTACAATTGTAGTCCAGAATGCCATTAGCCTTTTTGGCAACAAGGGTACTCTGCTGCTCATATTCAGCTTATTGTCAACTCTAACCCCCAGGTCCTTTTCTGCAGAGCTGCTGCCCAGCCAGTCAACCCCCAGCCTGTACTGGTGCATGGGATTGTTCCATCCTAAGTGCAGGACTTTGCACTTGTCCTTGTTGAACATCATGGGATTTCTTTTTGCTCAATCCTCCAATTTGTTTAAGTCACTCTAAATCCTTGCCCTACCCTTCAGTGTATCTACTATTCAAGTTACACCACATCCACTGGTTTCCTTGCATCCACAAAGCCAGTCACCTTGTCATAGAAGGCAATCAGGTTGGTCAGGCATGACTTGCCCCTGGTGAATCAATGCTGACCATTCCTAATCACCCTTTTTTTCTTCATTGTAAGTGACACTGCTGGTGATACACCCCAGAATACTATTGGCTGTTTTTGCAATGAGCACACTGTTGGCTCATATTCAGCTCATGGTCCACTGTAAACCCAAAGTCCTTCTGTTTTACATATACTATTTTAAATGTAATTATATCTTTGATCTATTAAAAAACTACTGGAGAAACTTCCTCTGTAGTGAATAGAGTGCCCAATTAGTGATATATAAGTCCTTGTGATCAGCTAGCTTTTGACTAGAATTTAAGTTGTGTTTTTTGTTTTTGTTTTTAAAGATGTAAATGGCTCAAAACCTCCTAGCTTTAGAGACTGCCTTTTTATTTAAACTAGTTTTAAACTACCAGTATCTTGAAAACTGGTGTTACTCTAGGTAAGGTAGCACAAAGACCAGGAGGGACTAATTTGACTTGCTCAGAAGCATATAGACATAACTAGCCTCAATCCCCTACTCCTAATTAGGTAGAGCATGTCTTGCATATGTCGAGACTGCACAAAGCTATATGCTCTTCTGCAGCATCCCTCATTGGTTTAGAACAGAAATACTATCCAGAAAATGTGTGTGTATGGAAGGAAGAGGAAAAAAAAAAAGAACTTTTTTCTACAAAAGTTTTTAATTGAAACTGCCATATTTATGTGACATGTTTCAACTTTGACAAATCAACATTTTGATGAAAAATATTTTTTTCAGAAATTTCCCCTGAAGGAATGTATATTAACTCATACTCTGTCCCACACTTTGACCTTAGACTAGAACTGATACCTGAACTAACTGGTTTAATACTCCTAGTGCCATTCTATTAACATTTTATTCAGCAAAGATGCTTGAGCTGAAGCTCCCTCTTTAGAATGGATAGGCATCTGCAGGCAGGACTATTTTTCAGAGAGGCTCTACCTCTTAGAATTCAGTCTGGACCTAAAATATGTAATTCACTCTCTGCCTTAGTCAAAATATTACTTTTTCAGTTGACTCTCAGGGTATCTTTTTACTGCTTTTTTTGAAAAATGCTATTACACAGGTGTAAAGTCTTAGGTAAAATGGGTTGTTTGTTTATCTAATGTCTGATTATGGTTTTGATATTGCAAAAGATTTCAGTTTACCAAGGAACATTACTATATTTTGCAATGTCATATATGATATTAGGTGATGGCAGGGTGCTCAAAACATGGATGAGTGCATCTCTTGTATTTGAAAAATCGGAATGAAATTATTTGACTTCTGAGCACAATCTCCGCTCCCCCCCACCCCCTTCCCTCAGTGCACACACACTGGCTTGCTATCATGGTATTTGTTCATACAATAAATATTGTTGTTTTTTTCTCCCCCAGAAAAGAAAGTTGATAAAATGAAAATGAAAAGCATTCTAGATATGTATTTTAAATAAACTAAAATGAGATGCCAGGGAAGGATAACATAATGTGTTGCACTGACTCAGTTCCATTTTAAAATGCCACTAGTGTTTTGGCATTTAGCCATTTGTTATAGAAAACAGATCCCTAGTCTCAGAATCCTAATGATGTACAAGAGATTAGAGGGGAAAATTATAATTATTTTTTTGTAAAGTCCAGAGGCAAAACATACTCGAGTAAGAAAAAAAATGTCCAATTTCAAGTGCTGGCATTCTTCAGAGTGATGATGGGGACACATATACAGGAGAAAAATTTAATGAGCTTCTGTTTTCTAATCAAAGCATAAAATCTAATGGCACAATGACAGGCTGCCCATTTCCATGTCACTTATAAAATGCAAAAGTAGCACATTGCATAGTTAAATAGAAAATATTACAAAGGTTATGGATAATAGAAGAGTTTTTTTCATAAACAAGTCAGATTTATGTATTTTAACTTAACATATTTTATACAGTCCATTTTATCTTAAATACCATACATTTCTAGTTATGTTATAGCATCATATTACTCAACTGTGAAAGAAGAATGCAAATATTAACAAATAAAATCATTTTATTTTTAAATGTAGCTTATATTATGTCTTGCTTAGTATAGGATAAAGAATTAATTTAATTTGTGAAGTTCTCTAGAGGGATGCTGATAAAGCAGATTAGTGAAAAATAAGTGATAAATTGGAAAAAAAAATCAAGAAACCACTCAAAGTATTTTTTCTTCTTCTCAGAAATAAATCAGTGTTGGCAGTATTGCATCATTGTATGAAAACACAAAATAATCGTCTTAATAAGGATTTTCCTTTTTGTTTGTGTGTGTATTCTGCACTTACCAAGAACTAAAAAGAAATATGCCAACAAAGTTTACAAGAAGGAGAATACTCAAGGAATTGAAAGAGAAGGGTAAAAGAAGGAAAGAACAGAAGAATAAACGTACATTATATCACACGATATAGATGAAATCTCAGGTACTATCTCTGTGTGTTCTCTAATATTATTACATTATTTTAAAAAAATGTTAAAGATTCCTTTTTTAAATTTATTTTATTGTACTGATCAATTTTAACTTTTTTTCTGTATCAGACACTACCTGGTTTACCCACTGTCTCGTTTATTTTTTCCCCTTTTGTTTAGATTTTTTAAAAATTATTATTCCCATAATTTTCTTTTTCCAATCCTGCCCTTCTCTTTCCTTTTTTTTTCTCTTCCTGCTTCCAATCTTTGTTAGCCTTTCTGGAGGACTCTTTCTTAAGTCTTTTCTCCAAATCTCTGGATCTCTCCCACAGATATTGCATATGTGTAGTTGGAACTTTTCTTGAAGTGGAATCTAGAATACTTCTATCCTTTTAGGATCTTTGGGTGCCTGTAGACATGTGGGGAGGCTGCTTCAACATGCTGTAATTACAGCATGTCAGAGCAGACTCAATTAATTGAATCTGTTGGAGCATGCTAATTAGCACACTCCAGGCAACATCCACATCTCATTTATCAGCATCCCCACACTTCAAAATGGTGTTGGGGCACTTTAACTAAAGCTGGTTCAATGGGGCACTGGTACATGAGATGCTGTGGGTGCTTTAATCAGAGTGGCTCTTGAAGCCACTCTGATTAAAGCACCACCCCACCCCACACCTGGAGCATGTGTAAATATGCCCTTGGTGTTTTCCCTTCCTCCTTCCCTCCCCTCCCTGCACCCCCCCTCCCCCCCGGTATAACAGCAGCAAAAGATAGTCCACATTTACCTTTAAATGCAAGTTTAACAACACATTTGTGAAATTGTTCCATTTCATAGGGAACCAAGTTAAAAATTGAGTATGGTATAATTTTTTTTCAATGTTTGTTACTAAAAAGGATAACCCTTTAGGGATAGTGAGTTAAATGATTTCAGGAAGAAAGCAACAGACCAGATGCCTATGAAGTTTTCCAGTGGTAAAAAATGTTGCTGTATCTGCCCTAAATATGGACATGGAAATACGCAGTGGAAATATGTTGGGAGCTGAGTTCACAGAGCTAGAGTAAAATAATGGGGAGTAATAAGTTTGCATCTCTTGTCAGTCTGTTCTGAAAAGACATCAGTGCTGATTCTGTCTTTGGCTGCTGCCTGGGTAACATAAAGATGAGTAACATAAAGTTACCCTTGTCTTCCCATAGCCCCTCAACTGCTGTTATGCAGTTTAGGATTTGTGACTTAATTTTTATATACTTATTTTATATTTTAAAATGAACCTTTATTTTCTGTCTCTCAGAATTTGTTCCCTTAAACCCTCCACTCCTTACTTCAATCCCCAACTCCTTATGCCTATTCCATAAATGGTCCTCAGCTGAGGGTTGCCTGAGCAGGCTCTTTACACCTGGCTTAGTTTCATCCCGAATAAATAAATGTTTCAGAATGACATGTGGCATTTCAATTTAACTTCAGAAAATAACCACAAAACAAAACAAAACAAAAACAAAAACCCTGAACACAACTGACTCCATTCTACTCACATTTAATAATATTGCTTTACTCACTTTGCAAAACAGTCTTCACTCATACTGAATATTTCTCTGGCCATCATCTTTTGTTTTAAAAGTAGATTTGCCTTGTGCTTGCATACAGATATCTACATTAAAGTATTGAACACAAGAGCAAATAGGAATAGACTTAAAATTGCATATCCAGTATGCCTCACTGTCAAGACTAGAAAGAAATTAGTTGCTTCTATTTGCACCTTTACTTATCTAGCCAGTGTTACTGTAGAGACCAAGATATATTTGAAAGGCATCTATAAGCCTGCCTATTTGCATCCATGTAATGAGTGCTTATCAAAATCTAGCATATTAAAAATAATGGCATGAATAAAATCAATGTGACATTAAATATGCTTTGTGTGCAGAATGTATCTTATACTAGCACCCTTGATAATGATGATTAAAAGATTAGGAAGAAAAGTGTTCCAAGAAATCAGATATTACCTAATATGTCAAGATGAACAAAGTTTTAAGTTAAATTGACACCGCAATGTAGCTCCCATTGTAGTGTCACTTCTGATTGCTATGTAATTTAAATTTTGACATTTGGTCTTCAATAGGACATACGTACAACTAATTCACTTAGGTGCTTTTTAAATATTCTTCATAGGTGAACAGTGATTAAAAACTATGTTGCCTTGTAGCTGTACATAGTTTATATAGCATGAGTTTGATTGCCTCAAGCAGGTGACCATATCACATAAATTGAATAGTACTGCTTATCTTCTTTAGTGGCCTCATCCAAAAAAAAAAAAAAAAAAAATTGAATGAATGAGTTCCCCCTATGGTTCAAAAAAGGAAATGTCTTAAGCACTGAATTAAGCCCTGTTGTCCTCTGTATCATGCCTGCTATGTGAAGAAAAAGAGTCTCTCAGGCCATCAGTCTGGCAGCTTTCAAGAGCAGAAAACACAGACACATGTTAAAAGGTAAAAAATAAAGTTTCAAATCAGTTATTTATGTCACTAAAAAATGAAGTTTTCAGCTAAAAATTCCATCCTTAATTTTAGCACCTAGTATTCACATCTGTGGCAGCCAGATACAATATACTGTAAAAGATAATATTTTTTTTAAAGGCATCTAGAGTCTGTCAGCTAACATCTGACAAGAATGACATATACATAATGCACAAGCCAAGAGAATATATATTTGCCCAGTACAATGCAACCCTGATACATTTTTTTAAAAAATCTATGCTTTTTTTTTTCCATGTACAAACTATGTGATGCATTGGGAAATGAAGATTTTAATTAAAATTGATAATATTAGGCCTACTGCTATTGATGGCCTTCTTACTTGGAAGGTGTAAGAATTTTCTGGAGCAGCAATAAGCAGTACAGGATAAGATACTGTAAATCACTATTAAATCAGGATGGGAAATAGCTTAATGGTAGATTCAGAAATGCCAATTTTAATTAGAAACTTTACTTAAAATATATTTCCATACCTGTGTTTTCCTTCTAACATGCACAACGTTAGATTGATTTACTCAGCAAAAATGAGTAAATGATTGAAAAGCAATAAGCATATAAAATATTTATAATTATGCATGCCATGTATATGTTAAATTGGGCATAGTATTTCACCAATCAAAAATAATTCTTATTTACTTAATTCTATCAACATAGATACCTGAGAGACCAGAACACTGTATTAGGATTTTCCCCCCCTTTCCACAGTTCAGAATACTGCGGTTAAGCATTAACATTATTAAGTCATTGTGGTGAACTAAGCAAACCCTACACTTGACACAAGAACATGAGAATCTGACCTGAGGATAGACACTAAACTTCCCCTATTACAGAAGAATTACTGGTAATTTGGATCTAGAACTGGCAGTTGGAGGGGAGGTATCTTCTTATCAGACTGTAGAGTCATAGGCCAAGTAAAGATGTTCAGTTTCTTCCAGAAAAAAATGCCATTGTTCTAGTGGAATCCAAAAGTGTGCAGGTGTTCAAGCTTTTTTCTCCTGGAGCCACTCTGGGAGAAAAAAACTCACCTACAACAAGGGAGAAACCACTCCCAGGAAAGTTTCTCCTGGAAGGACTGAATATCGTTACACTTTTCCCCCAACTTAATTTATCTTGGGCATAAGGATGAGTGGAGCTGGGAGAAAAATCCCTGTACCTTCCAGAGATCAGAGTCCCTGGGTCTGGAGAAGGCATAGGAGACAATCACTCCCACTCCTCCTGTAGATGGGGACAGGATCAGAGAAGCAGCCACTAGTTGCTCCCCATTTGCCTCTCTGCAGTTCCTAGTATCTAAAGCAGGTAGGGGCTTGGCTGCACCGCTCCCTCTCCTCAGATGTAGGATACTTGGAACTGAGCACCGGGTACAGTGTAGGCCTCTGCCTGCTTCTCACAAGAGAGTGCTGATGTGGGAAGCAGGAAGGGACTTGCTTCTGCTACTCCAGTCCCCATGCAAATGGGAAGACTGGAGTAGTGCATGCTGTCCCAACACTGCAATCGTGCTAGTCTTGGGAATGCAGACAGAGCAGGGAAGATGTGATGGTTGCAGCCTGAATGTCTGTACTTCTTCCTATCTTAGAATCCTTTCTAGAAATTTTACGCTGCTAGAATTGAAATTTTGTACATAGCCATACTGTTATGCACCCATGGCACTAAAGAATCTCCAAAGCATAATCAACCCAGAGTGACCATGGAACATACCTCACACCATTCAACTTAACTAAAAGCTAACTTTATTAATGCATTGAATGTATTAATAGTTTCTACATAGAGAGTGATAAAAACACTTAGTTCAATGGCCTCACCCAATCCCAGATGTTACTCCACTTTACAGAAATGGTAGCCAATCAGTTCCTGAAAATAGGGGGTGGTTATCTCTGGGTAATGGCAGCTTTTAAATCCAGATGTTTTTGAAAGATGACACGCACCCAACTTCCTTGCTGCCCCTCTTTTATGTTTTTTCTTTAACTTTACTCCTCTGACTCTTCATTTCTGGGTACTGTTGACTGGTTTCCCTGTGATCATCATAGTGTTCATGTTTTTATCCTGTCAGCATATTCCTTTTTTTCCAACAAACCCATCATATGTACACATCTTAATTTGATATATTACCAGTGTCTTAATTTGGGCATGCCCTGGACTCCTAATTTGGTCTGTCCATCAAAACTGGAAATTCCATGCAGTTGGGCACTGTCCAATTGGTTCCTCTGCTTGAATGGAAGAATGCTTTCCTGAAAAATCCCAGCAAATGGTTATACAGACTTATCTTGAAAACCTCCAGTGCACATGGAGACTCCCCAGAAAGCCTATCTCTAATAAAAAAGGAGAAAACAAGATTGAGAATCAGGACGTCTGACAAAAAGTAACTTTACTGAAGCAGAGAAGGCTAAAACGTTCTGAGCTCTGACAGCTGAGATTGACAGGAAAGCTTGGATTTGGCTATATTAACAGATCATTGAATAAAATACAACAAAGTCAAACCCCAAGTAGGGGATGAATTTCGACTGTACATAGGGATACACTGTTCTGGAGCAACTGGGAAAGTCACCTGCTTACTGAAATTAAGCAGAAGCTAAAAAAAAGTCAAATTTAAGGTGGAATAGAAAGTAACTCTTGTAGTGCTCTGAGTTTTATTTTAGCACTGTGCTCAACTGACCTAGAAATATGACTGAAAGTCAGAAAATACTGATGTATCATACAAATTTTGCCAATGCCGCACTGCATTGCCTTGACCAAAATATTTAGGCAAAAATCTTCAAATATGGATGCCAAAATTAACTACCAAAATCCACCCTTAAGCACTTAAAAAGTATTTGATTTTCAGAGGTGCATTTTAATTTAGCTACCCTAGGCACCAAATTTGAAGATGTTCATCTTTTTTTACCTTAATTTCCATTTATTTTTCCACATTAAGAAACATGACTATATCTACTAAAGTTTCCAGACTGTTTGGAAAACTGAAGTTTTTATACAGTACTGGATGGGAAGTGCTAAATATTCTTATTCTCACTACAATCAATCATTATCTGGCCAGGAACTGATAAGCAAGAAGATGTACAAAACAGGTGACTTGATCAGCAAATAAAATACTTTAAACATTACATTTAATAAATGACCATATATCTTTGATCTTTTGCGTGTGGGTCAAAAGTATGGCAATTAATAGCTTATATTTCTTTTGCATTTTAAATTAAAAGAAAAGAAGAGAAAGCACAGCCTTTTTAAATGAGAATTTTAATCTTCATTTGGCTTCAGCAAAGCAAACATAAATGTATAGTCCACAAGGAAAAATAGTTTGTTTGATTTGCTTTGTCCTCCTAAAATTCAATCACCATGGTTGACACAAATACATGCACAGTGTTTTATTAAAAAGGAAGCCTTCAGGGTTTAAACCACGCAGAAGTATAAAACACATTTGACTGTTAAAGAACATATTTGCATTATACTTGGTATTGTTCTTTGTGATTTAATAGGAACGGTGATTATTTATTCTCCCTGTTAATATTAGTTTAGTAAAAATTTTGGTATAAAAAAGACAGCAAACCCCCCCCCCCCCCCAAAAAAAAAAAGCTCAAGTATCTTGTGGAAGTTCTGCTTATTCCAAACAAACTGAGTTCTATACAGTGTTAGTCAGCACAAATATTATGCACTTCTGTGAAAAAGACCAGGTTAGTTCAGTAAATTCAGAAACATTTAATGAAGAAAACATGGAAGCCAATCATGTTTAAGATTTCTCTCTTCTTTTCTTCATTTTTTTTTACCTTTGCTAGTATTTAATTCTTAACCAACCCAATGCAATAATTTTATTATTATGCTTATTTTTTAGGTTCCTTTCCTTTATAAACATGTAAAAGTAAGATAGACTAAATAATTCTTATTCCAGTCTTCCTTTTAATTGCTCTGGGCCTCATCTGTAATGTCTTAGGTTGGAAACAGACATCATGTTTACCCTGGGATAAATCATTTTATCACAGAATAAAATGCAACTGTACAGATACTTATATCCTTTATCCCAGAATAAATCCTAAACAGTTTTCTAGAGAAAAGTAGCAACAGTTTATCTCATGATAAAGAAAAGTATGACTGTACAGTTATCTTGGTACAAAAGCATTAAATCAATGGCAGAAAAATGGCACTGCATTCAGCTTCTCACTAAACCCTAATTAGAAAGGTGATGTGTGTGCATAGCAATCCCTGGAAATTTTTGTTCCAGAATAAACGCAGGCACAACTTATCCAGGGATAAATGCAATATCTATTCTTAGCCTTAGTCTTTGGCTTTAAAACTAAAGCTAATGCCAAATCCCCACAGCCCCTTAGTGATCGGGAAAGAAAATTTCAACACCTAAAATATGACTTAGATGAAAATTAGGTGTTTTAGTCCAAAAAAAGCTGATTAAAAAACACACCTACAAAGGCTGCAAAACCCATAAAGCACCTCCATTCATTCAATACGTACATTTTGGACTACCGTTTTCTATATGCCTAAACTTAGGTTTCTGTATAGGTGCAGAAACAACAGAGTCTGAGCATCTTTGTGAATAGCTCCCAGTTAAACTAAGTGTTGTGATCCAGATTCAAATTGGGCAGCATTTAAACTCCAATCAAATCCCAGAGGTCATAACCTATAGGGGATGGGCTCCAAGCACATGACACACAGCAATAGCATGGAGCCTAACACACAGTTCAGTAGACCGAGGCACTCACATACAAAAATGGATGTGGAGGTGATGTTGTTAATATATGTTCAAGAGATCCTGAGTAGAGGGCCACACCCGCCGCTACAGAAGAAGGCAAAAAACCCCACAGTCCATACTAATCTGACCATGGGGTAAAAATCCTTCCTGACCTCAAATATAGTAATCAGTCTGACCCTGAGTGGAAGGGCAAGACCATCTAGCCAGGAACCTCCAGCTTTGCTCCTAGCAGGAGAATGAGCCTAGTTGAAGCTCCCAGCCATATTTGTAGCCAGTAGGAAGAACTAAAAACACCCTGACACATATAGCAGAAAGGTGGGGGGAGGGAGAGCAACCAGCAAAGCCCAGAAGCATGGGAAATACCCAGGGTAGAAAAGAGGCATAGCTATGCTTCCCTGACCAGTGGTTGTCCAACCTCTTCTTGAACACCTCCAGTGATGAAGAGTCCACAGCTTCCCTAGGCAGTCTATTCCACTGCCTCCCTGTTCTAACAGTGAAGATGTTTTTTTCCAGATATCCAGTGTACACTTACTTTGCTGTAACTTTAAACCATTGGTCTGACTTAAGCCATCCTCCTCTCTGCAGCAAGAGAGAAAAGGTTCTTTTCCTTGTCTTTATGGCAGCCCTTTAAGTATTTGAAAACCGGTATCATGTCCTGTCTTAAGTACCTTTTCTACAAGTTGAACATGCCTAGATCCTTCAGCCTCTCCTACAGCTTCTCATATGATTTGCCTTCCAAGCCTCCGATCATCTTTCCTGCCTGCCTTTGGACCCTCTGTATGTGACTTCTTCCCCTACTTTTTAAAATGTGAAGTCCAGAACTGCATGCAGCACTCCACATGAGGCCTAACCGGTGCTGAGTAAAGAGGCGCTATTCCCTCCTGCATCTTGTACCTAATGCTTCTACTAATGCAGCCCAAATGTACATTTGCCTTTTGTGTGGCTGCATCACACTGCAGACTCATTTTGAATCTATGATCTACCAAGACTCCTAAGTCCTGTTTCATAGAGCTGCCACCCAGCCAGGTGTCCCCATTTGTATTTGTGTTTTTTATTATTCCTCGCACGGTGTAGCAATTTGCATTTATTTGCATTGAACTTCAACCTGTTATCCAACAGTTAATTACTGGGGGAGGATGGGAGGGGGAGAGAGAGGTTCTTTATTTGGGTCTGAAGATGTCTAGCTACAACTTCCAGAAACTGAATCTTGTTATACATTTGTCTTCTAGAATGAAGAGCCTATTATCAATTTTCTCTTCCCAGGTCAGAAATTATTAGCTATAATTAGCTAAACAGCTTGAGCTCCTGTAGCTTTTTGCTGTAAAAGACATCCAATCTTTTAATAATTTTTAGCTCTTCTCTGAACTCTCTGGTTTATCAACATCTTAAATAGGGAGTGCCAGAAACACAGACAGTCTCCAGTAACAGTTGTACCAATATCACTTTCAGGGGTAATATTCTCCAGTTTATATATCCAAAGACTCCATTAGCCCCGATATGATATGTGTAATATAGTTTCAATTCTTTCTTGTTCATTGTTTGACTTTATATTTAAAGGTATATTTTTTGTTTGTGACTAGTTTTCCAAGTGATCCAGATTATTCCGGATCTATGACATTTTCTCTTCGGTGGGCATGTCTACACATTCATTAATGTGCAGTAGTTACTGAGTATCTGGTTTAGTACTTGCTTAATGAAATACTAACTAAATGTGCAGTAACTACAGTTACTATGCAGTAGTGCCAGCATACTTTTTTTTAGTGACACTTACTGTGCAGAAACCTAATGCTATTGTGCAGTAGCATATTAGCATGGTTTTTGCCTGGCACACTACTGCGCACTGTTAGTAGACTACTGTGCATTAAGCATTCAGCAGACATGCCTAGTATGTATCATTCTCCCACTCTCTGTCCATAGCAAACTTTCAGTGCTAGTTTCTTCCACATCATAAATAAGAGTTTGGGACCCACTTGAAATACACCTGTTCAATAATGATTTTACATTTACAGTCATCTTTTGAGACTTAACAGTTTGCCAGTTTTTAATCCATTTTATCTATGTTGATTTTTTTTATCATAATGGTCTCTTACTCAAAATCTTATGTGGTTCTACATTAAATGCCTGGCATAAGTTACATCAGCAGTTACATACATCAAACTTCTAATCACATAAAGAGGGATCACATAAAAGATAAGATACCATTCCATTATCTCATATTGTTTGGAATTAATGTTATTACTGTCCTTTAATTTTTTAACAACTCTGTCCTGTACCAGCTGTTTGATCATGTTGCCTGGATTTGATATCAAGCTGATGACCCTATAATTACTTGGGTCAAGTATTAGCACAACATTATTTCTCTCTAATCAGATAGAATTTATCTTATTCTTTCCTTTGTTCACCATGAACTTTTATTGTTCAAAGAACATATTGGCCAACAGTTAAAACTCTTGAATGCAAATTATCAATACCTAGTAGGGCTGTACAAAGCTTCAGTTTGTGATTTGATTTAGAGAAGATTTGGCCCAATTTGGAGGCCAAATCTCTGAATCTGAATCAAATTGCTAGAAGCTTAAAAATTTCCAAATCAATTTGGAGCCTCTGAATCAATTTGGAAGAGATTTGGAAAAGATTCAGCGGTTCGGAGGGCAATCTTTATGGGGAAACAGAAAATTAGAAGCGGGAGGGGGAGTAGGGGGGAGGGGGGACAGGGGGGATAAGGACTGACATCAGTAGCTGGCTAGTGACTGTGATTTCTGTCTGACTGCCCTTCCAATCACAGTGTCTGGGGGAGGGACATAGAAACAGCATAAAAGCCTCTGTCTGCAGGCTTGCTGTGCCTTTTGTGAGCTGGTTCTGAGTGAGCAACAGCGTCAGAAAGGTACTGGACTGCCTGGCATTCTTCCTAGTCAGTCAGTTGACTGCTCCTTTTTGTTCTTAGAAAGGATTGGATAGGTATATGTTAGCTTAGCATAGCTTAATTTAGACTCTCTTTACTTAATACTTATCCAATTAATTTCTTTCAATTTATATTTGTTCTCTAATTTATTTATTTATTTATTTTTTGCAATACATTTAAAAAAGAAAGCTTGGTGTTTTTCCTGGCAGTTTGATCCATCACTGTGCAGGGAAGCACACATTGCACACACATACTCACACACACACACAGAAGAAAAATGACATATTCATAGAAGAGATTGTATAGTTATTACATTAGTTATTAATATTATTAGTTATAGTTAGTTTTAATAGCTTACATACAGACTAGAAACAGCACAGAAGAACAAAAGAACTAGTCAGCGAGCCACACATTTAGATTCAGAACAGATCAAAGAAGAACACAACACCTTATACATATGGTGTATTGTGTTCTTCTTTGATCTGTTCTGAATCTGAATGTGTGTGTGTATATATATATATATATATATATATATATATATATATATATATATATAATATATGTGTGTGTGTGTGTGTGTATTTATATATATATATTATATATATATATATATATATATATATATATATACACACACACATATATCTTAATAATCAATATTAATATTCAATTATTGGTATTAATTGGTATTAATAATCAATCAGACTACAGTTAGCAAATCACACAGCACTCACAAACAGAAGAACTTGCTACTGACAGCCCACCACAAGTTTGGATTCAGAACAAGACCAGATCAAAAAAGAACACAACACACACACAGCTTTTCCAGCACAGGAAACATTAATATGCAGTGTGCTGCAAAGGCAGGTGCCAGGTCTTCTGGCAGGGAAGAGGGAGGGGCTAGAAGGAATAAGGGGAAACCTAGAGCTGCAAGTCCCCCTCTTCCACCAACATAGGCACATCCTCTTCCCAAGCAGCCATGAGGCTTCTGCTGCCAGTGGAAGCAAGGAGGTGGGTTCAGTACCTGAGGTTCCTGCACCTGCACCACCTCCCCGAGATCCAGAAATAGGCACCAGCAGCAGAATCACTGTCTCCTCCACCACAATGTCATCTCTGAGCATGAGCCTCCCACTGTCAGAGGAGGAGCTGGAGCTGGAACCAGGGGACCTGAGCACCGTGGCTCAAGCAATTTTGGGAATGAAGAGGGAATCAGAGTTTGTGCTCCACACCCCTCAAAGTTCCCCTAGACCCAGGTCTCCTTCTCTGGAAAGCAGAGGAAATTGAGGTTATGGAGGCTCAGGAAAGTGGCTCAGCTGAGGCAGCTCTTCCTGCTGTTGTGCCTCAGCCTGTTGAGGAGAGGGATAAGGCAGCATCCCCACTCTCAACCCACAAGTGGGTGAGTAGCATAGTGTGGGAGCATTTTGACCTGGCAGTTGATCCCAAGTTTGCTATCTGCCAGCACTGCCAAAGGCAGATCAGCCAGGGCAGGGAGGTGAATCACTTTACCACCACGGCAATGCTGTTGCATCTCAGGAGGCAGCACCCCCTTGCCCTTCTTCCTGCTCAGCCTGGAACCAGTGTGAGCATGCCCAAAGGGAAGTCCCCCACTTATTCCAAACCCCCATCCCCCCAAAGCAGAGGCAGGCCATCCTGGACTGGTGGGGGAAAGCTGCAGAGAGAGGGGGGTACATTCTCAAGGTGAGCAAGATCACCCAGAGCATTAGGGAGATGCTTGCTCTGGATAACCAGCCCTTCTCCCTAGTTGAGTGGCCAGGGTTCAGGTGGCTCATGGCACTTGTAGCCTCATATTACCAAGTGCCTGCATGCACCACTTTTATCAGGATGGTGGTGCCCTCCCTGTATGAGGCATGCAGGGAGTACTTGAGGCAGGAGCAGCACAAGGCAGAGCTGCAGGTAGCCTTGCACTTCACTTCAGACATCTGGAGCAGCTGGGGTGGCAATCACACCTACCTCTCCTTCATAGGGCACTGGTGTGAACAGTCAGGCCGTTGGTGGGCTCTTCTCCAGCTGAAGTACTGGATGAGTCCCACACAGCAATGGAGATCACGGTGGTGATGAACTGCATGGTGCAGGGGTGGCTCAGTGGGCAGGCTGAGTTCACCCATGGGTTCATGGTCACCAACAATGGGGCCAATATGGTCAAGGTTGTCCATGATGCCAACTTTGTTGGCATCCACTGTGTGGCACACATCTCATAGTCCAGGATACCGTGGAGGGAACAGGGCTGCCAGTGATGGAACCACTACCACTACAAGCCAGCTGATTTCAAAGTGCAGGAAGGGGTTGGGCTACTTCCACTGCAGCATCGAGGGGGGAAAGATGCTGTGGGAGAAACAGACAGAGGTGACCATCCTGCAGCACAAAAGCATGCAGGATGTGGAGACTCGGTGGAACTCCATATACCTGATGCTCAAAAGGCTGGTGGAGCAACAGAAGGCTATCCATGAGATGGCCTTGCTTGGGGGGACTGGGATCAGTGGCCCCCTGAACAGACCTGATTGGGGCACCATCTCCCAAATCTTGGTGCTCTTCAAGCCCTTCCTCAAGGCCCCCAATGCCCTCCTTAACCAGGTGATCCCCATAGTGAAGGAACTTGAGAACCAAATAGAGAGTTTCCAGGGGATAACTGTTCCTGGCTGGGGCAGGCCGCTATCACCAGACATGCAGGCACTGGTAAGGCAGCTGAAGGAGGGCATTAGAATACATCTGGATCCCTTGCAGTCCAGTACAGTCCACATGCTCGTGGGCATGTGTGACCCAAGGTTGAAGAAGAGCATGTGCACTGGCAGCACCAAAACCCTCAATCACTGGATGCAGGTGCTGGTCAACAAAGTCAGGGAGGCCAAAGAGCAGAGGTGAGGGGATATGGAAAAGGGGGATTCACTTTCCTGTGCCAGCACTCCCAGGACCAGCACTATCACTGGCACCAGCACCACCCAATCTCCTCCACGGCAGCCACTGCCAATGTGGGCCAAGGGCATGGCTTCAATGCTGGAGTCCAGACGCACCAGACCCCAGCCTCGGGCAGGTAGCACCAAAGCTTCTGTGGCTATTTATCTCACCGAGGATATGGAGCCACTGGACTGTGACCCTTTGGCCTACTAGGCAAGCCGTAGACAGATGTGGCAGGATCTGGCCACAGGTACCCAGCAACATCTGTCCTGTCCACCAACCAGTGTTCTAAGTGAGAGGGTGTTCAGCATTGCTGGGGATGTTATGACACCCCACCACACTTGCTAGGATCCTGGTTTGGTGGAGCAGCTGGTGTTCTTGAAGGTGACCTCCTGCTGCTGGGGTTCCTCAAACTCCACCTGCAGATGGATTGAGTGCCAGCCTCCTCACTCCATCTACACCAATTTCCTTTTTTCACTTAATGCACCACTCTCAGCTGGAAGGGGCACTCACTGCATCACCAGCTAGCAGGGGATGAACATGTCCCTGCTGTGCTTGCTTCCCTGCCAGGATGAACTTGGAGGTATGGGATAGGACTATGGGGAAGGAGGAGGCCGCAGGTCCTGGGCATGACCATTAAAACTGCACCCTGCCAAGGTAGGGAGGCCTGATGGGACTGCTGGTGGTGCAGAAGCCCCATAAATGCCAGGACCAATCATCCCCTGGTGAAAAGTGGGTAGAAGGCACCATAACCTCTACCTAATGCATGCCTGCACACAGTCCTGGCTGGGGGAAGCCCAGACCTGTCACGTCTTTGACAGGCCTGAGGCTTGCTGGTTGCAGTGCAGTTGTGAGGCTCCCAGTATGCTCAGCTTAGCTGCCTGGGATTCCAGCTTTTGCATTGAAAAACCCTTTGCCAGGCTGAGGAAGTATCTGCAGTTGGTGTGTCTCCTGGTCTTGGATGGAAGGAATAGTGAAGAAGCCAGAGACTGGCCTGGAGCGCACTGCAAGGAAGCAAGCCAGTCAGTGAAAATGGAAATAGAGGTATCAGAGGGTGAGGGACAGGCTGGGTTGGGGGAGAGGGATGTAGCAGCTCAGGTAAAAGTGCAGAGGTGCCTGGGGTGTCAGATGTCTGGCAGGTTGCAGCGTGCCAGAATTCCACTGTCTAATCTGTGTTGAATCCATGAGTTTCTGTACCTAGAAGGCTGATGAAGTGAAGTTCATAGGTTCAGCTGTGAAAAGTGGTTTGTAATTTTTTCCCTCTCAGGATCAGGCCTGAGAGACTGGAGGCAGAGTGTTTTTTTGGTGAGAAATGTGCCCCTCACAGGTAGTTGAGTATTGTTGTCTCTGATAGATTCTGGTGCACAGTTTTTGGGAGTACTGGCAATAGTTGGCAGGTTTTGTGTTTTGAGCTGTAGAAAGTTGGCTTCAGTTCTGGTGATGAGGTTAGGTGCTTGTTTGAATCTACAAAACACTTTTCAGAGCTGGGCCTATGAACTGCACTTCATTAGCCTCCTAGGTAGTAGGTACAGAAACTCATGGACTCAGTATACACAGTGGAGTTCTGCCACGCTGCAACCTGCCAGACATCTGACAGCCCAGGCATCTGTGCTCTTTTACCTGAGCTGCTACATCCCTCTCCCCCCACCCAGCCTGTCCCTCACCCTCTGACGCCTCTATTTCTATTTTCACTGACTGGCTTTCTTCCTTGCAGTGCGCTCCAGGCCAGTCTCTGGCTTCTTTACTATTCTTTCCATCCAGGACCAGAAGACACACCAACTGCAGGTACTTCCTTAGCCTGACAAAGGATTTTTCAACCCGAAAGCTTCCTAAGATATATTTTTCTAACTATTCTGTTTTTTTTTTTCATAATAAGCATATAAACATAAAAACACAAGATAAGCCATCACACACACTGTGAGTAACATATATCCATCCAATACAACATCTTTACTTCTTGCTGTCAATTGATTTTTAAAAAGAAAGGCTCTGTAACAGTTCAGTTTGGCTACCTTAGATGCTGCTGGTTCTATTGGTGCTGAGCCACCTATGTTATTTTTACCTGCTGCTGTTACAGTGGTGGACCAGACTGAGGCTGTAGGGGAGGAAGAGACCTCACTGGGGCACACTGCCATGTTGTTCAGAGGCCCCAGTGCCAAGAAGGGTGCACCTGAATACACACAGTGTCACACACCCACATCATGAGTTTTGTCTGCCTGCAGCCAAAGGTGCAGGGCCCCAGAACTCAGACTCCCCCTGTACCTATCTGCTTGACAGCTATCATGCTTCATGGCTTCAGCAGGGCCTAGCAGGCCTTCAGTAGTTTTTTCACCCCCTTCCACCCTAAGAGACACACTTGCACAAACGCCCATGCCTCGAGTTTTTCTTGTTAGTAGCCAGAGGTGCAGGGGTCCAGAACCCAGACTCCCTCTCACCTATCTCCTTGACAGCAGGCAGGCTTTCTGGCCACAGAAGGGCCTAGCAGCCAGGTCTGCAGTAGTTTTCCCTCCTCCCCTGTGCCCCAGGACAGACACAGTTGAACAAGCACCCATGTCATGAGTTTTGCCTGTTAGCAGCCAGCGGTTCAGGGCTCCAGAACCCAGACTCCCTCTGCACCTATCTCCTTGACAGCTGGCAGGCTTTGTGCCTGCAGAAAGGCCTAGCAGGCCTGCAGTTTTCACCCCCCTGTGCCTTAACATACACACACTGTTACGTATGTCATGAGTTTTGCTTGTCAGCAGCTTGAGGTGCAGTTTCACAGAAACCCCTGCAATGATCTCCTTAATACTTGGCAGGCTTTGTGGCATCAACAAGAGCTACCACCCCTGCAGTTTTCACCCCGCTGTGGCTTAATACACACACGTGACATGAGTTTTGCTTTCAGAATTTTGAGATGTAGTTTCCCAGAAACCCCTGCACCTATCACCTTGACACTTGGCAGACTTTATGCCCTCAGCAGAGGCTACCATCATCTAAATCAGCCAAAAAAACAACAAAGTTATAGATATGTCATTGATTCCCCATTATACTCTATGGCCGAATCTCCGAATCTCTTCGAATTGGCTCTGAATCTTCTGAAGTTGATTCGGCCGAATCAAATCAGAAAAGTAATATGAATCTCCAAATCAAAATGTTGGCATCTGAATTGGCTGAATCTAAATTCGAATGGAATAGTGCCTTATTTGCACAGGCCTAATACCTAGTGTTTTTTTAAAGTCTATAACTTGAGTAGTTAAACTGCTTTGTCTCCTGTGGTAATGGAAATGAAACATGATAATCTTTCTTCCTTTTTTTTTCCAAATATGGACAATATATGCTTATTAACCACTTCTGCTTTAGATGTTTAGGGATTTTTTTCTCAAAGAAATGGAGGTGCTTAATGAATCCAGGCACCTGAATAGATTTCTGGCTGCTGGGAATAGAGGCATTCTGGATTGCTCTTTGTGAAGGGCTTTCTGCATAAAAACCTTAAAGCCAGTTAAGTTTTGGCCTTCCTGGTTCCTGGCATCATGTTTCACTCCTCCTGTTTACCTTCTCTAAGTACTAATACAACTTGAACTTTCTTCCAGTCCTCCACAAATTACCTTGGTAACTGGAGCTGAAAAATGCATTGTCTATGTTTTAAAGGCTACTTGACATTCTCGGTCATATTGCAAGTGATCCTCCTTCCCCCAGTGTAAGTACACAACACAAACATGCACAAATAAGAAATGTATATAAAATGGTGTGAATGATTATAAACATTGTGACCATTTGGTGAACTTCTGAATCTGCATTCCTAAATTTCACAGCTTTTGTGCTCCTGTATGTTGGGCTAAACAACACACTGAATCTGAAGTCACTCAAACTTTACAATGCTCAGTATCCATTTTTTAATTATTTTCATTTGGGTAATTCATACAGGGTGCAGCTACACGTTGCTCTATGGTGATGTTGTTACTGTGCCATGTTTTAGTATTTCCTTTTGGTGCATGGTTATTTTTAGCAGCTACTTTGCTGTAGCTGCATGCTATAACAGGGTAGTGGACCACTACAGTGAAGTAGCTGCTGGTCAAGTGTAGACACCTGTGGATGCTACATCACCATAATGCATTGCAACAGAGATGTAGCATCACATGTAGATGAACCCACAGACTCTCTGCAAAAATTGAAATCAGGGTGAAATTATATGTATCCATAAGTTTTCAAAAGGGGTTTAAAATTTCTCAATTGCTGCTTCATATTTCTTTAAAATAGCTTAGAATATTTTTTTCTTTTGTGAATTTTAATGTTTATAAAAGATAGATATTTTTGGACAAATATATTTTTCCATATTCCTTCAGAATATAGACACATATGGGCAACACAGTTCAATTTTCCTTAATGCTGCTTAGATCTGGTCTGAAGGAACTGCCTTGATATATAAGAGTGTATAAGTTTGCAAAAGGCTTTGAGGACCTTCAAATGAAACATTGTCTACAGAGGTTATTATCATAACAGAATTACTTGAGACACCATGTCCATTCAGTACTTAAGTCTCTCCCAAGAGTACCAGTAAGAGAGTAACTGTTACAGTGGTTTTTGTGTTATACTCCTCTGAATACAAACAACAGACAGGACTAACTCATTTTACTTTCAGTGAGATGAGGTTCAGGACAGTGCTCCCTTTTGTTTGTTCTTTGTAGTTCCATTACTTTTCCATTGTTTGTTTTGTTTTTTTTCACAGTTCAACAGGTATATACAGATGGTGATGCTCTTCTACCTAAGGGGTGTGGATCCCAAGTGCCCTAGGCAAGTGCTCTATTTGAGCCTGTTCATATGTGTACATATATATTAGGGGTGCACTGACAGAGATTTTGGGGGCTGATACTGATAGCCGATTTTTAAGGAGGCATATCAGCTGATACCAATGCGATTTCTGATACCAGCCCAGCAAATTGGAGAGCTTTGTGCAGCTGGTAAGCCTGGTGTGGTGGAAGGGGAAGGAGAAAGGAAGGAGCATGGGGGGCAGATCAAGGCCCCTGTGGTGAGAGAGGAGTGGAGGTGGGGCTGGGGCTGGGACTGGGGCTGGGGCAGGGGCTGGGGCAAGCACTGCCTAGCCAGGGTGGGGTGGGCATGGGACAGAGCTGTGGCTCATCTGGGGGGAGCATGGGAAGGGAGGGGGGCAGCTCCTCCTGCTGCATGCCACTTGTATGGGAGCTGCTGGTACTGGATGGATGGGGGTGGGATGCAATGAATTTTGGGATGGCTGCAGCCCTTTCATCCCCGCTGTCCCAGTGCCACCACTGCTGCTCACCTCAAGCCCAGCCCTGCTGGGAAGAGCTTGGCACAGGCCGAGCCCTGCACAAATTTGGGGTGCACATCCCCCCAGGCCCTCCTGGATTAGAAGCAGGAGCAGCAGCGGGAGCTGCCAGATGAGTGGGTGAGCACTGGATGAGTTGCTAGACCAGCAACTCCCACATGGGTGGCACACAGCAGTGGGAGCTGACCCCTCCTCCCCACACCCCCCAGATGAGCCACAGCTCTGTCCCATGCCCACCCCACCCCAACTGTGCAGAACTTGCCCCAACCTCTGCCCCAGCACCATCTCCAGTTCCACTCCTCCCTGACTGCAGGGTCCTTGATCTGCCAGCATCAGGACCCTTCCCTTCCCACTCCCTCCTCCCTTTCCACCACGCCAGACTTACCAGGTGCACGCAGTGTGTCAAGCTGCCCGGCTGTGCTCCTCACTGCCTAAGTTCTGTGCTGTGGCTACGCACATGCACAGGCCATTTATCAGGCAAATTTTCAGCCATATCAGGCTGATTTCCAATACAGGCAATTTTCTTTATATCAGTGCTGATTCAATATCGGACCGATGTATCAGAACACGTCTAATATGTATACATATATATAATATGTGTATGTAAGTGTGTGTATAGGCCCAAATAGAGCACTTGTCTAGAGCACTTGGGATCCACAGCCTCCTTAGCTAGAAGAAGGTTACCATTTGTATCTCTTATTGAAGCTGGACCACTGTAAAAAAGCAATGGAAAAATATATATGGAAAAGTGATAGAGAGATAGATAGATGTCATAGACATTAGGGGCTGAAGGGACCTTGTGAGATTGAGTCCAGCCCCCGTGCCAAAGGCAGGAAGTCTGTGGGGATCAAATGATCCCGGAAAGATAAACATCCAAATGCCTTTTAAATGAGTCCAGAGTAGGTGCTTGCTCCACCTCTGGGAGGAGTCTGTTCCAGACCTTGGACACTTGAACTGTAAAGAAGTTTTTCCTTGTATCGAGTCTGAATCAGCCTTCTAGATGTTGTGGCCATTAGACCTAGTTAGGTCTTGGGGAGCCTTGGTGAACAACTGTTCTCCCAGATCCTGATGTACCCCCTTATATACTTATAGGCAGCCACCAAGGCTCCCCACGAGCCTTCTCTTTCCTAGACTGAAGAGTCTCATGTCCCTCAGCCTCTCCTCATAAGGTTTGCTCTCCTGGCCTTTGATCATATGCATGACTGTCCTTCGTACTCTCTTGAGCTTATCCACATCCCTCCTGAAGTGGGGGCCCCAAAACTGGATGCAGTACTCCAGCTGTGGCCTCACTAAGGCCAAGTAAAGTCAGAAAATGGCATACCTGGTTTTTCTCGAGATACATTGGTGGATGCATGCCAGATTTTGGTTTGCTTTGCCAGCCACAGCATTGCATTGGTGGCTCATGTTCATCTTGTGGTCAATCAAGGTCCCTAAGTCTCTTTCGGTTGCGGTGCTAGCAAGTGTATCACTGCCGAGCCTGTAAGTACAATGCTGTTTTTTTTCTCCCAATGTGGAGTACCTTGAATTTCTCAACATTGAATGCCATCAGGTTTTGGTCTACTCACTTTGTAAGTGTTTCCAGGTCAGCCTGTTTCCCCAGCCTGTCTTCCATCGTGACTGTCTTCCCCCATAGTTTAGTGTTGTACACAAACTTTGCCAGTCCACATCTGATGCCCGAATCCATGTCATTAATGAAGATATTGAAGAGTACCTGCCTGAGCACAGCCCTGGGGGACTCCACTGGAAATTTTGCACCATGTTGATTTGTTCCTATCAACTAGTACCCTTTGGGTCTGACCCTGGAGCCAGTTCCCCAGCTATTGGACCATGAGTTGGTTGAGGCCACAGTTCCCCAGATTGGTCATGAGGACATCATGGAATACCAAGTCAAAGGCCTTGAAATCCAGAAAAATTACATCAACCTCGTCTCCTTTGTCCAGGCAATGCATCACCTGGTGAAAGAAGGGGATGAGGTTGGTCAGGCAAGACCTTCCAGTAATAAAACCATGCTGGCTGACATTCAGTAGGTTACCTTCCATTAGGATGTTGCAGGTGGATCCCTTGATAATTTTCTCCAAGATCTTTCCAGGGATGGACGTCAGACTGATAGGTCTGTAATTCCCTGGATCTTCTTCCCTCCCTTGTTTGATTGGGATCACATTGGCTCTTTTCCAGTCTTCTGGTACATCACACAAGTGCCACGAGCTTTCAAATATCTTGGCCATAGAGCATGCTATGATGTCTGCCAGCTCTTTTAAGACTCTTGGGTGCAATTCATCTGGGCCCATGGACTTATAAATGTCAAGCCTCTCGAGGTGTTTTCTCACTTGATCTATGTCAATTCTGGGCCCATCTCCTTAGCCCTGGATGCTTTGTGTCCTGTCTGACAGCATGACCCCCTTGGGAAGGTGGAAAACTGATGCAAAGTAATCATTTAGGAGATTGGCCTTTTCTTGGGTGTCAGATATCAGCTGCCCCATTTGATCTTGCAGGGAGCCAACATTGCTTTCGTCTTCCTCTGACTTCCCACATATCTGAAGAATGATGTTTTGTTATCCTTGATTCCTGTGGCTAGCCTGAGCTTGGTTGCTGCCTTGGTTTTTCTGGACCATTTCCTACAGGTATGGGCTAGTGCTGAGTAGTCCTCCTTGGTGATGATTCCAGTTTTCCATCTGAAGTAGGCTTCTCTTTTTTTTTTACTTCAGGAGACCCAGAAGTTCCCTGTTGAACCAAGGGGGCTTCCCTGTCCTCTGACTGCATTTCCTTCAGGACGGGATGGACTTCCCTTGTGGTTTGAGGATTGAGTTCTTTAGGAACAACCATTCCATCTATATATCTCTATGTCTATATATATATATATATATACATATATATATATATATATATATATATATATATATATATATATATATATATATATATATATATATATAGGCCCAAATAGAGCACTTGCCTAGAGGACTTGGGATCCAGACCTGACAGTACTGAATTCAGCAATATAAGGTGGAGGGCAGTATCACCAACAGCCATATTTTTAATTAAGATGGTTGCTGTCCTGGTGTTTTGCTGAATGTCAGTCTGTTAAGCATGGACATCTACCAGATTTAGGCTCCTCAGGGAAATTAGGTGAAAGGATGTCTAATCTGTGTATCATAGTCAGAGGTGTGAGCTGGACATTAAGGCACTCATCCTTGCCAAGGTGGCAAGGGACTTATACATGGGCAGTAGGAGAACTGTAAGTAATGACTGAAAGCCTGATAGTTGGTGAAGGTTTTTGTAGATTGGCCATAGGTGTCCAGATTCCACCTATACGGCATATTGGGCACTTACGTGATATTCTATAGCTGGCCCTGAATTAATTAATGTCTGCATGGCACAATGCAGTTCTGTGTGGAATACTTGGCTCAGACACCAGAAGTAATATATCTGCCTTAGGACAGCACTCTGCCTAAGCTAATATCCCCTGCTTTTGAGCAGGACGAATTACTTCAAGTGCACCACAGCTGCTTCCAGTACCTGAATTAGGTCAGGTTTCTCTTACTGGTTTTGTATTTTATCTTGAAGTAGATGCTTAGAAGCTTTGAAAAAAACATTACCTGGTACCCACCACTATGTCAGTCTAACAATTTGCAATAGCAACCGATTGCATTTTATACTATGGACCCTTCCCCCCAATTCCTCCACGCAAAATCCTAAAGACAACCAACAATCTAGGGATGCAATTAAAGATCCATTTATCATTCTCTCCACCATACAGCTCTCCACTGAAATGTCACTTAGCTTAGTCAGAGAAAAAGAGGCTTTTTTATTTGTCAGCAACTGTCTGGGTAACAAAATCTGGCTAGTGTGCTGACAAAAAAAGGATCTATTAAAGCCCTGGAATTGATGATTATCTAGGTGCAACTCAGACTATGTATGGGATGGGTGAGAAGGTTTTTAACGCTACAGTAATTCATCCTTGTCACCAGCTTTATAGTGGGAAGCCTGAGTGACAAATGCAAGGCAACCACTATATCTAACATGACTTGAACAATGAACTGATTTTGCAATTTAATACTGTGACATGCAGTCAGCTAGTTGTATCCTAAATCTCAGGAGTTCTACCAGTTAAGTGTCTACCATGACCTCTGAACTTTAAGACTGCACAATATAATATTGTCAGTTAGTTACAGTAAACAATGAACAAATGGTTGCCCATGATGTTAACATTACCACATGATTGCTGAATATGTCACTGGCTAGAGGCATGAAACTTTTTTTTTCCCCTTCTTGGATAGAGCCCTCAGCACTAATAATTCATTAAACATTTGTCTTAGAGAAGATCATTCTTACGGGCAGCTATTCTCCAATGGTTATTTTTACAACAAGTACCCCGTGAAATCGTAAGATACCCTACTAATTTCAAATAGCTTCTTCCACTGATGCTTAAGAAATGAATAACTAATGACAGCTGAGGCTAAACTCTGTACACTGTACATGAAATTCAATATAATCAATGAAAATAATTCATAATTGAATAATGCATGGTGTGTGATAAGCGCAGAAGAGCAAATAAAAAAATCTACACACCAGACAGTAAAAGTATCCTACTTAGTGTAACTCCGAGCAGAGTGCTTTATTTATATAGGTTCTTTTATGTATTAATTACTAATGCAAAGTAATGAGATTGTTATAGTAATATATATTAATGTCACACTGATCTAGATTTTCAGAATAAAGCTGTAAAGTAAGAAAATGATTATACTAATTTGCAGGAGATGACATGAGAGAAAGCTGAAAAAATGCAGAAAAGGGGGGGGGGGGGATAAAGAGCTTTGCACCTCTTCCTTCTCTCTTTTTCTTTCCTCCTTATTTTAGCTTGTCTTACTCCTCCAAGTATATTTTCTGTTGTTGTTTTTTATGTCAAAATGTGTCAATTTTCAATTGTAGACCTCTAAATTTGATATTTAATCAACAACAAAAATCCTACACTACAGACCTGTGATATTTCCAGCCTCTGCTCAGGCAAAGCATGTATTGCTTTACTAATAAATGTTAGCCCTATGAGCTCAGGGCAAGATAGCACCTTGTAGTGCACCATATGTACTCATGTAAATATACAGGATACTTTATACACACTTTGCAATGTGGTGTGTTTACATGTAAGGAGACCTATAGCTCTCCCCTTCATGCTGTTAAGTGTACCATACACAAATTGGATCATTGTATCTCCTTTATATTGTCATATGTATATTGAATAATCCCCTCATCTTTTTTTTTTTTTCTTTTCATTATAGGGCTAGGCATTCTACCAGCACTGACTATAATAACTATCTTTGATTAGGAAAAAAAAGATCTCAATGTGATTGCTTATATTAGAAAAAGCTAGTAATATTTTTACGAACAGCTGCAACAATAACAAACTGTTAGTAATCATACTTCAATTAGTCTAATAAAAAACTACAGATGCTTAGATAATCTTAAAAGAGATCTGTATTCTTCATGAAGTTATGTTGCATTATAGGAAATTTTGTATTTTATTAAAACCTAATCTTTAATCTGACAAGGTGCTTTAGGTAAATGTACTATCTTGTATTAGACCAACTAAATAGTTGGAAATTTTTTTCTTTGTAAGCTTTCAAGTGCAAGCAACCTTCTTCAGGCAGAGGGAGAGGATGCAGTTGTTTGTGCTCTCCTGGATGGGTTGGAAGCCATGAACATTTTTGGCTGGATTTTGGAGATGGCGCCATATTTAGTTTTAGAGGAAACTAGTGGGAGTAAATTCCATTATCTTCACTTTAATGCCCCTTCTGCAGCCATTTCTTCCACTTCCAAGTCTCTTTATGTTACCTGATCGGTGGACAGGGGCCTAGTGTTAATGAGAATCAAGTTGTCACCTTCTTTTAGTGACTGAAATAGGTTGTACTATTTCTTCTCCCTCCCATAGCCTTGGGAGACAGCACAGCTTAGCAAGAGTGAATAACATTCTGTTCCTTCTCACATACTTTAACCTGCTGATTCTCAGACAGGGTACTGTCGCACTTTGGGGTGCCATGAGATCTTTTTAAGGGTCCTATGCAATATTGGCACTGTTAGGGATGCATATACCTACACATGATGTGATGATTATGTGTACTAAGTTCACGGAATGAAACAACTGAACAGAGCATGGATTCATATTTGAAATCTCTGGGTTTATCTTGTGAATCTTGTGCTATATCACATTATATACAATTTTGTATTTTCTTTTAACCTAATCTTTAATCTGAGTTTTCCTGGATGGATTTTAGAGAAGAAGCAATATTAAGCTTTTAAGGGAAGTAAAGTTGGAGTGAACTTCATTATTTCCATGGTATGGGCTCATTCCTCCTTTCAAGTCCCTTTAGGTTGCCTGAGCAGTGTAAATGGAATTTATTAATAAGAATCAACTATATCATCTTCATTTAGTGACTGAATCTTTTACTGCTCCTTCTATCCTAGCCCGCTGTTAGTTGTGCAAACACCTGTACATGATGTGATGATCATGTGTAGGTATTTGCACTGCTATCTGTGCTAACATTGCATGGCACCCTTAAAAGGCTCTATTGGCACCCCTAAGTGCCATACACTCCGGTTGAGAATCTTTGAGTGACAGTATGTGAGAAGAAATAGAATGCAATTTACTCTTGCCAAGCAGCGCTATCTCCCTGGGTGAAGAGAGGGAGAAGAAGTATTATTAGTAGTATTATTTCAGTCACTAAAAGATGATAGACCTGATTCTGGTTAACACTGCCCCTTTCTACTGCTCAGGCAACACAAAGGGATTTGGAAGTGGGAATAATAGCTGTGGGAAGGAGTCTTAAAATGGAGATAATATTTATTCCACTATATTTTCTCCTGAAAGCGAAATTTGCACCTTCTCTAAAACCCAGCCAGAAAAAGTCAGATTAAAGATTAGGTTTCAAGAAAATACAAACTTGCATATAATGCAATGCAATGCAATGCAACACATGAATCATGAGATAAATCAACAGATTACAAAAAAGGAATCTATGCTCTGTTTGGTTGTTTCACTCAGATGATGGTGTTTCTGGTCCTTTACTGAATTATCCACACACTGGAAAAATGTTCTAAAATGGTCCTTTAGCACCTACAATTGCTATTATTCATAAATTATATTGACAATTCTGTATATAAATATATTCTAATTAGTATGAACAAACATCATCTGTGTGCATGGGCAGGAAAATTTATCAGTGTTTGTATGCTAAATTTTCATGCATAAATCTGAGTTTTCTCCATGCAAAATTTGGGCACCATGGCAAGCAGGTTTTGAGGATGCATTTGGAAATAAAACCTGTCAGTTTCTCTCTATATCGCTCCAATCTATATACAAGATAACTGCAACATTTTAGATGTTGTGTTCCTTCCTTTTGGGACATTTTAACAGCAAGAATATTATTGTTTAAAGTGGCCTCTCAATTTTCATTGTCAGTGTTTATTTTTGTTTTCATGTGATGATAGGCACCTTATCTCTCTTTCTAATTATCCTCAATCCTGATCCAATACACCAGCATCCCTGGTCTGAGACTTTTAAGCATTTTAATTTTTGCCAGATGTTCTTGTTTCCTTGCATCATCATTCTTTCCAGAATTCCTGTAAATATGCTTTTTTAATATTTTTCTTGTCTTGCATTTAGTCTGAAGACTAATACATCTGTCTACTGAGTGGAGAGAAATGTATCAATGTGTACCCTCTGTAAAATGGTAGAAATATTAATTCCCCTGAAATGAATATTCCAGATGTTTTCAGGAACATGAGGGCAGACTCAAAGAATTAAATTCAGTAATGATGTACCAGTCTGCTTTGGCTGCTTATGAAGGGTCTAAGTGTCAGAATCATCTTTTTCTTTGTTGTCTCACAGACAAGATTCCAACTCCACTGGGGCTTTATATTCTGCCACTATGCAGAGAAGCACTGGAATAGTTTGAACTGTCTTTTTTTCTCCCCAAAGATTCATTTTCTGTGAGTTTATCCCCAACAATAAATTGATGTCATATTCATAAAGGAAAGAATGTGACTGGCCATTGTTATGGATTGTTTAATAATCACTGGTAAGCAGAAGACAAATAAAAGTAATAGCGAATCTGATTTGTGTCACCCATGACATAAGCATTAGTCAAGATAATCTAATGAATCTCTTGCAAAATGCATTAATCACCCTTTGCTATTCCACATTTGCAAAATATCTATAAACTGATAAAAAGACAATGTTTGCTTGTGGCACTTCAGGCTGCAAAACATTAATTTTTTATCATTCCTTCTTTATGAGAAAAAATGGTTCTAATGGAATAGTACTTGCTAATTCTGAGTAATGAGAAGTGCACCGGTTTCAGATTAACTCCTGAGTTACATGGGGGTCCAAAACATAAAATAAAAACATTTGTTTTTGATCAAAAGCAATTAATCTCCTCCTCCCTCTCCCCTCCCATAGTATGACATTGCATTGTATAATTGCACAGGAAATTAAAACTCTTTTCACAGGTTTAATAATAGATGAGATGTAAGCTTTGAAATAATTGTTTTTATTGAGCTCTGTCATTCTCTAGCAGAGCATGTAAGCTGTGGTTTGTAACTTGCACCTCTGGCAGCCCCAAGATGGATTAGAGCAAAACAATGAGAGGCTCCATTTGGAGCCCCACAGGAATCACACAGGTGCCAAAAACACAAGCAAATTTCCAATGTTTTTCTTTCCATTCTGAGTGCCTTTTAAAGTCATATATGCTTGTCTGACACACTACATTGTTGCATCATCTGCCAGCTTCCTAGTTGGATTGCCTTTTTGATCCTGTATCATTTTGTGGCAGCACCTTCATGTTTTCATCCTGCAGATCCATTCCCCTTTTTATGTAAAGGACACTATTTTAAGGCTCCCTATGGGGTCCAGAAGAGAGAAAGTCTGAATGAATATTTATTGTCTTCTATTAGGAATAAGCCCAAATCAAAGCCCACAGAAAAATAAACCCAAACTATGGTATGGTTTCCAAACTTGGATCTGAATTTTACAAATCTATTTGTATATGGCTGAATCACACACCACATCCAAATTTAGAAATGTTTGAAATCCAGAATCAGCATTGAATTCTTGGTCTACTTTACCTCTGTCTTACAATGGCATAATGACACTGGAGTTATACCAACCTAAAAGTAACAATAATGAATTAGTTATTCTCCTTCAGTCTCTGTCTCTCTATGTTATTCTGTAGGCTGAACCCTGCATTCTTTACTGAAGATTTACTCAGAGAATCTTCTCATCAAATTTAAGGTTACTGTTGCTTTAGTGAACTTTGGCTAAAACAGGGGTTTCAAACATATCAGGGCCTGTGAGACAGATAAATGGTGCAGCATCACCCTCCACAGACCGGATCAGGCCTGCAGATGCACCCCCTCTCTGCCCACACATGCCAGATTCAGCACTCAGTGATCTGGGATTATGCTGTAAGCGGCACCTGCTCTGTTTAGTCTGGGATCTATGCTGCATGTCGGTGTCTGCCCCAGACTGGCTGGCACAGGTTGCGAATACAGTGCAAATCCTGAACTGGCTGGGGCGGGCATCACATGCAGACTGAGGCATGCACCCCAACTGATCCTAGATTGGCTGGAGTGGGCAATCCATATCCTTAACAGGCTGGAGTGGGCACCATGTGCACTATGTGTCCCAGACTGGCCGGAGCAGGCACTGTGTGCAGCCTATTTCCAGAACCTGGGTGCAGTGCCCGTCTGGCAGATACCGGGTGCATCTACATGTGTGCTTCACTGCAGAGTTGACTAATTAGCTCCAAAATAATGCATCACTGTCTACACATGCACCCATATTATTGTTTCATAGTTCATAGTTTCATAGTTTGTAGGGTTGGAAGGGATCATGAAGTCTGACTCCCTGCCATGGCAGGAAAGAGTACTGGGGGTCAAACGACCCCAGCAAGGTCTAGCATCTAGCCTCCTCTTAAAGACCCCCAGGGTAGGAGCCAGCACCATTTCTCTTGGAAGTTAGTTCCAGATCCTAGCCACCCTGACAGTGAAGTAGTGCCTCCTGATTAGAATGCATTAAATTAATTAATTGGGGATAGTACTATCCTACAGTGGAATGATTTACTTTGTTGAAATCCACATGTAGACAGTGATGGGGTTGGCAGGGGCATGAGGGTACTACAGTGTGGAGGCTGTCTACCACCTAGCCCCACACTGTAGTACCCTCGTGCCCCAGCCAGCCCCTCTGTCACCCTCCATCACCACCCAGAAGTCAGGGCTAATCCCCCATTGCCCCTGCCAGCCTGGGGCTGCTCTGGCTCAGCTCAGATTGCTGTGGCCCTGGGCTGATGAGCTAATTGATTGTGAAGATGTACCCACTCTGTCTATCAGTTGACCTAGGGGCAGCACTAGTGATCCAGAGACCTGATTCAGCCTGAGGGCCATATCTTTAGCACCGTTGGGCAAAGATAATAGACTGTGCCCACCTCCACCCCCCATATGTTAACGAATTGGAGAAACTGTTAATCTCCTTCCTGAAGTCTGGAAAGGTGTTGTGCTATACGTTATAGGATAAAGTTGTATATTTACTGGGCAGGAATCCAGGGCATGTTACGATAAGCACACACATGTACCCATTTACCACACTGCCAATTAGCAGTGGGCCTTTTCTTTTTAACACTGGGAGATATGGGCCACTGTTCTTTGTCCTGTAGAAAACGCACACCCCTGCACATACGCACTCATTGGGATGTGCTCCCAAAGACCAACCGTTTTTACCTGGTTGTGAGAAATATTGGGGGAAGATATTATCATTTGTATTTTTTTATTTATTTATCTGTTTTGCTCTTAACTTCTATTTCTGGTTTGAACATAAAAGCTGCTGGATAGTAGCAGAGAAAAGAAAATTGTTAACACCTGTTGAGGAAGAGCTAGAGGTGGGGCTGGGTGAGATTTGTGTTGCTTAGTAACCCTCAGCAGGCAAGCATTTAAACACAGCCAATGTGTCTGGGAGACAGAAAATGGGTCTGATTCTCCTTTTGTACGCTCTGATTTTATCCCATTGGAACACTATACATTTAAAGAATTGTTATTATTTTTTTTTTTACAACAATGTAAGATGAGAATCAGGTGGACTATGTATTTCCTATATTTCAGTGAGGATAGAGATGGAAAGTTAAGAAAAAAAGGCTAGTCTCTGCAATAATCTGCCCCCTCCCAGCGTATGTTATAAAGTACCACTGAGAATCCCTAGAGTCATCAAGCCGCTACCTTTTATGAGGCTCCAGTGCTATATCACAGACAGTGCAGTGAACTCCTTTTGTTTTCCAGATGCTGGGCCTGTGTGGTTATTTGCTAGGTACCCTCAGCTCCCATTTGCTTTAAGTAAAGCTCCCAAAAAGTACTGAGTATCTTGTGTAGTCTGGCATTCATTCAGTACAACAGAAGGAGAATTCCAATATGTTTAAAATAATCTAAGTAAGATTTTTCTCTGGAAGAAGATCAAGAACATTATTTTCCTTTGGTATCCCTGTCTTTCTTCATTCGCCCTACTGAAAAAGCACAACAACAAAAACCCTTAGCTTGCATTTTACATCAACTTTGGCTTTTATTAATACCCTTCCCTCCCATCTCCTGGATCTGGTTGTTCAGACCACAGGCTGTTACAAGCAAGTTAAACATTAGGGCCAGGAGCTGAAATTAGGAAAGCTGCTGCTCTTGTTGTTATGGTATGTTTTGTTTGGTTATAAAACAAGCAGAATCCTGTGGCTTTGGGTGTTCTGAGCTCATTCAGGAGGGCCTGTTTCAAACAGGAATTTGGACATTGAGATTGTGAAGAAGGTAAAATGATGGATTTCCCTTCTTTCTAACTGGCTCTGTTAACCTACTGTCTGTCACATGCCAAGGAACTCGTTTAGCCCATTGGATCACATGGAGGAAGATTCTGCAGGTGCATCATGTGAACCTACAGTATAGGTCCCTTTGTGCACGGACCAGTGCAATCTAGTGACTCCTTACAATGGCTTTGTGGACCCCTGTGGTTCACAGACCAGGGTTTGAGAACTACTGCTCTACTGCCATCTAGCTAAAGTTCTAGCCTTATTCTCTGTATACTATTCATACTCTTAGCAGAAATGATTAATTACATTGTAAAACTATTAGACTCTGAGCATATTAAACTGTTTCCAGATGTCAAAAAAAAAACAGTTTGATTTACTCAAAATAAAATTTCCCTATATTAAAACAACACAGCAAACAAAACACAAATGCATTAAGAAACCATGTAGATGTATTTAAATTCCTTTGTTATATACTGCAATCTCTGGCTCAGACAGCTTCTTTTCAGATGATAAGGCTGTGGAAACTTGGCAAAATTTCATTTCACAAAGAAATTGATGTAGGTGGCAAGAAAATTTTTGCCTTGAATATCACAAGAACATTAGCATCAGTCCTTTGTTTTCAAAGTCCGTGTAGTATTCCATGCATTAAACCTCATTTTCCACCCTCACAACTGTTCTTTTAGATGTCTTCACTAGTTGTGCAAGAGCTGAAGTAGCTCAACCCTGGAGACTGTGACTACAAAAATGGATACAACAAATCTATTGGGGATGTGAGCACTTGCTTTTCTTTATTTGTAGGTGGGCAGAAACCTACTATCTGGCTTCCAAAGTGAAAAGAATCTCCAAAACTATTTCTCCCCACTGCTGTAATATAAATTCATAATGCAGGGAAGAAAAAAAAAAAACGTATGAGCAGCTGATTAAGCAAAAATATCATCTAGAACAGTGGTGTTCAACCTTTTTTCCCCAGTGGACTAGGTGGGTAGTGCCCCATCCATCTGTGGGGGTTGGATCTGGCCAGTGGCCCTCATCCATGCCCAGGGCAAGCATAGCAGGGTCCCATTTAACTGTACAGAATGGGTTAGGATTAGCTCAATTCAGCTGTGTGTGCAAAGGGGGCTCGACCCAGCCTGGCCGCATGTGGTGCTGCAGCCCCAGCCTGCTCTTGTTGGTGGGAGGAGCCATGACCCAGCCCCAAACCAGCTGTTCAGGGGAAGGAGATATAGCCCAACTCCTATCCAGCTGTTCATTAGCCCAATTCTTATCCTAGCCCAGCTCCTAGCCAGCTGGGATGGGACATGGCTCAGTCCAAATCTGGCCATGTGGTGGGATGGGGTACAGCCTGACTCCAACCCACCAAACAAGGCTTGAGAATTTGGGAGCAAGGGAAGGTGTGACAGTATTACTGGTCACTGCTCCCCCACTGCCAAATTTTCTGAACCATGGGGAGCCCTGAAAGCTGGATGCCATTGCTCCATGGGCAGCATCTGGCTTGTAGGCCAGAGGTTTAGCTCCCCTGATATAACACATTAAGCACTAGGTTTTGAATGAGCTGTAAGTTGCCTACACAACTCTAAACTGAACATTATTTTTGCCTAAATATTTAATAATGTCTAAGGGTACATAGGGATCTATGATTTTCTCATTTTGAATAAATGTGGCAGGCCATGAATTAAGTCTAACCAGATAATGCCAAGTAGCCATCTATGGTTCTTTAAGTGCATGTGTGACATCTACCTTTTTTTCTGGTCAAAGGTTATGTCCCTTTCTGAAATTATACATATGTATGAAAGCTTTATCTATCTAAAATGGTATAGGTACTCCTCACTTAATGTCATCCCGGTTAATGGTTAACATTGCTTCATTATTACATCGCTGATCTGTTAGAGAATATACTCATATATACTCATTTAATGTCACACAATGTTCAGTTATAACATTGTTTGGCCGCCACCTGCTAGTAGGTAACTGCAGTGATGTAATTAGATTCGATTAACATCCTTTCGCTTAAAGTCACATTTTTCAAGAACATAACTATGATGTTCAGTGAGGAGTATCTATATATAGAAATATTATTCTTTGGCACAGTTCTTAGGTTTTCTTCAACCTGTATTGGTCTGTTTTTTACTACTCTAATAACATCTAAATAATTTTATAGTAGGGAGTAGCCTCTCAAGATTAGTGACATAAACAATTGGTAAAATTAAATCAGTAAAAAGGACCATTTCAACATTAAGAGTGTCAGACTTCACAGCATGGAATTCTGTAGCTATAGAAGTATCCTGTGTCACTGTTGTATGGAGGCAGTAAAAGACATCAAAGCACAAGGATTGCTGTCTTCAAATAAGTTACATAGCACCAGATAAGGTTTTATAAACTTTGCTCTCTGAGAACATTGTAGGTAAGATGATTCAGGCAGGATTGGCACTGCTGAACCAGTATCTAGTATCAGTTCAATGGAGTGTGTCGATTCTCCAGGGGTGCAAATGTCAACATACAAAAACAGTTTATGAACAGGTTGAAGTGAACTGAAATCTTCTTACACTCAGACTATTTAACACTAGGACAGTAACTTCACATTCTGTATTCAGAACCTCAGGCATACTATATTTACTCAAATATAAGATGACCTTGAATATAAGACAGCCTCCTTATAATTAGAATCTACATATGGAAAATGTATACATTTGTTACACTTTTCCAGCTATAGAATCTAATTATTGGAAGTTTGCCTTGAATATGTGCCCCTCTCACTGGTACAACCACCAACATAAATCTGGCGGGTTAGTTGTTCCTTTGCTCTCTGTCCCCAGAACTTCTTCCCCTTGCAGCCCCTTCCCCTTAATGTCAGACTATGCTCTCCTTGAGCACATGAAAGTGAGAAGAAATTTTGAAAACACTGACCTTGAAATAAATATGCCTCTTGTTCATCCAAAATTGATGCATTTTTCCCTTTTTTGAAACTGCTGCAAGTTTTAACACAGGTACTCCATAAACGCGCTGTTGAGCAGCATTTTAGGATCTACTTAATATAGTACAAACTGCATGATATTAGTCTAAAGCCAAAATGCTCATGATTTACCATATAGTTCATTGAGCCGGGCCCCAGCAGAGTCAACAGCATTTCGAGCCATGGTGACCCCATAGCTCATCATTGCTCAGTATGTGTGTGTGTGTGTGTGTGTGTGTGTGTGTGTGTGTAATCCAGGTACCCCCCACAAAGTAACTTTGTGCTAATTGGCTTCTCACTCATGACTAGAATAGGGTGTTCTTGTCATGAGTTCTGGGATCCTCCAAAAATTTAGATGCAGATGAGGCCCAGTGCAACCTGGTCTGGCTTCACCTTATGAAGAACAGGGCCACACTAGTCATATGTGACAGGTTAAGAGAGGAAGTGGCAGAAGGATTCTGGCTGAACTGTTTGGGGCCCCATTTGGCAATGTTTCTGACATTTAAGTCTGGTGAAGAAACAGGAATCATTAGAAATGTGAAAGAAGGGTGCAGCTTAGCTGTAAGAGTGAAGAGGAGGTCAAATATATATACAACGTAGTAGCTCAGCATGACTTGAAAAAGAGTCAGTGCTGAGGGAGATTGTGCTCAATGGGCACCACCATCTATCTTATTCAGATGGACTGCACTAATCTATTCATGTTCTAGGTTCCCTTCAGCATGTTTGCCTCAAATAGGCCATGTGTTTTATAGTCATGCTCAGTGTTAGTTGCATTTAAATTAACTTCATCATTGGTCTCTGTTACTAAGCATATGCTGCTTTTGGCAGCAGTTTAATGATAGGCAGTATATTTAATGAGGTTTCATCGTATGCAAGTATAAGTTTTCCCCATGCTGATAGGGGGAAAATCTTGATTTTATATTCAAATAAATATAGTATTTTTTACAACATTCCAATTATTCTGTACTTATGATTACAGACTTCCTTTTGCAGACCACTCTATATCACTGGGTCTATGCACGTATCCACAAAACAAGTGTAACTGAAGCATGGCTAGGATTCATGGTACTTACTAAGTAGAAGAACCATTTTCTGTTTACTAACAGTTTCTTTTCCATTCTTAAATTGGTCTGGAGATTATACCATTAATTTAGCATTCAGTATAGTTGATCGTGTCTTGCCTTTTGCTACAGCATGCTTGGTAAGGTAACGGTGAGGATAGAACTCTGAAAATGATACCTATTTCAAGAAGTAGTTACTTACATTAGCTATATTACTATGTAACAGCAAGGGGAGAGAGGTATACAGAATACCTACTCTTTGGTGGCCAAGATAATTGCTTTTGTAATGGCAGCCTCTCTATCTGGAAGAAGTCAGGTACTAGTAACATATTACTCTCTATTGAAAGCAGCTTTTTGAAAAGGGGCACAACAATTTATTCCCACCAACCCAGCCAATATGCCACAGCTGCCAACCAATACAGTTGGCCCTTTCTGCTCCTATATCCCATATAAAATTTCAGGAGTCTTCGAGAAGACTACAGTGGCTTCTTGCCACCTGAGAATGTTAGTGTTATTAATGCTCCATTAAAGTAGCTTTGCAGTAAAATGTTGCTACTATAACAACACAGACCTTCAAGAAAGGGTTCAAGGGCCTCTTGGTTAAATGTTGTAGGAACAGTGGAATATTAGGCAGATAATTTTAGACCTTCTGAAAGCCATCTGCCTGCTTTGTGCCAGTCATTAAAAATAACAATCAGTATGCTTTCCTATTTACAGTACTGGAGCCTTGGAGTCCTATCTGTCCTGTATGGGAGAAGCACTTTTCTATAATTTCTCTTTTCTTATTCAATCAATTTGCTGTTCAAACTACCTCTTGGAGGACAAGGATGTTCTACACTGGGTGCACTTTAACAAATAAGTATTTATTTTTTCCTTCCAAAGCTAGAACTTATGACACACATATTCTGTCAGACATTTCCAGGTTTGTCCTTACCCTTTATTTCTCTTTCAGTTAAATTGAAAGCTTCTGGTACTGACTTATTTTTTGATGATTACAAATCAGAAAAGTTCACACAGAAAGTCAAGTGATGGCACAAGTTTCATTGTTAAACTACAGATTCTTTTTTCTTTCCCTTGTGAAGGGCCAAGTAGTGCCATGGTTTCAAAGTTTATAGGTACCTTGTTCCTATTCAGAAGCTTATGTTCAAACCTCAGTGGTTTTTTTGATACCAGGGCTGTCAAACTTCAGAGAGGCCAGGGGCCACACACTTAACAGAGGTCATGGGCTCCGGCCACGCACAGTGCAGGCTGAATACTGCAGGGCTGTAGTCTCTCTGTGACCTCTGTTGTATGCAGTGCCCCCCACCACACAAGCAATATGGATCTCCCTGCTACCCCCACTATGTGGCAGATCCCCTCCACTTCATTATTGAACAAGAAGGGCAATCAACCCTCATTGTGTAAGCCCCCTTGAATATGCCACTAAGCCAGTGTTCACCCATCCTGCAACTGCTATGCAAATAGCACAAAACCCTCTGCCTGAGCCCCTCACTGTCACCAGCCCATGCTCCCCCCTTTCCCACTGCTGCACTAGAACCTCTGCTACCACAGCCATGCAGGAAAGTCACCCAAATAGTGGTGCCACACAAACAACATAGTGGGCAGAAAGCTCACTGGGCCATCTGCCATTCTGTCCTACCTGTTTTTCTAGAGGAAGGGGAGAGATTGATAGAAGACTCACAGACAATCCACCTGCAGCAGAATTTTCTAAACCCTTTTTCTGATTATGAGACAAATTAGGCACTCAGGCTAAGTACCCATGTTCAAAAAGCCCAAGGTGGAAGCACTCTAAATATCATGCTTTACTCAAAGTGCCCTAGATTAGGTCAGGAGAAAACAGAGCAGCTGTTTGCTGGTTGGAGGGGGGGAGCTCAAAGCCTGCCTGTACTGGCTTAGGCCAGCAGGCTGGAGGCACCTGCATGCCTCCCAGGAGGCTAGTGGGGAATACCAAGCCCAGCCAAAGCTAGCCAAGCAGCCAGCCACCCCACATTGGCCAGCATGACCCTCTCCTTAGCCACAGACCGCTCCCCTCAGGTCCTGGGTAGGTGGGGAGGGAAAAGCAGGCCAGATAAGCATGGCAGAGGGGCTCTATTCCCCCATAGCTGTCCCAGCCTCCTGACACCTGCAACTCAGAGCTGCCTGGCTTTTCACTGCAGAGAGAATTGACTGGGAGGGCAGATAAAACTCCCCTGCCAGGTGTGTCCCCCCCCAAATTGCTGGCTTGGTTCCATGTGGTAAGGAGGATCTGTTCCCCCCGCCTACCCCAGCCTCCTGTTGGCTGCAGCTCCAAGGCACATGTGGCACTATACTGCACCAGGAACTAGGGGCAGGGGATGTGGAAAGGGAGTCCCCTTGTTGTGTGCCCCCACAGCTTGCTGGCTCATGTCTTGGGAGAGCTCATCCAGGTCAGCTTGGCAAGGAGGCTCCCTTGCCTTTCCAACCCACCCCCAGTTCCCAGTGCAGTGAAAAGCTATGTGCGTCTCTGAAGTGCAGCTTTCAAGAGGCTGGGAGGAGGAACAAAGTCCTCTTGTCACATGGGCCTGGCCCCTGCCCCTCTCGAGACCTGAGCTATCAAGCTGAGGGGGGCTTTCCTCCCTCATCCCAACCTGTAGCTTGGTGGGGGGCTATTCCCCTCTCTCCAACCCAACCTCCTGATGGCTGCAGCTTGCAGCTGTGCACAGCTTTTCACTGCATCAGGAACTGCAGGTGGGTGGGTGGGGCAGCAGAGCTCCTTGCCATGCAGACCCAGCCCAGCTTCTTCCAAAACCCAAGCCAGCAAGTTGGGGGAGGCCTGCATGGCCAGGGAACTCAAACCTCCCCCCACAACACACACACACACACACACACACACACACACACACACATATAGAGAGGATGAAGAGCCATTTCTATCTCCTCTGTGTGACAGCCCAGGAGCATGGCTTTGCCAGTACTCACCCAGAGCAGATAAGGACCACCTGACGCTAGCAGTCCACCAAGCAAAGGGCTCCTGGGATCCTGGCAGAATGTGACCTACCTTGAATTGCAATGGGATCCGGTACAGACCTTTGATAAAAGCTCTCTAACTTAAGGTGCTTAAGTCTGATATCACATCCATCTAGGGTTAACTTAGAATGGGATCTGCCATTTTTAGAGCACTCTGTGCTATGAATGTCTGTTTGGTTATAGCTGTAGAGTGTTTTCTGCATGCTTATTGCACAATAAGCATAATAGCTGTACCTAGCCTCAGTTATATGATAGAAACCTGTAATAGCTCCACTGAAATGGAAGAAACAGCTCCAGATTTACCCCAGTGGGCTGTATCATTAAAATTGTTTTGCACAAACAGATGTGAGCAATGACTGCAAGTAAAATTGCCAGTCCAAATTCTCTGCATTTCTGTGCATCTCTGTTAGCTTGTCAGGCTGAAAAGTGACAGTGCTGACATCTCGCTCTCTTTGTTTGTCTCTGTATTCGATGACTATACCCACCTGTCTCATACAACACATTTAAACTTTGTTTTCCTTCTCCATTTGTGCATTGTGTGCTGAAGCTCCCCTAGTCTTGCTTCAGGCCCTCTGCACAGGGAAGGAGGCTTCAACAGCAACCTCCACACTTAGTATTCTTCCATTTGAGAAAGAGCAGAAAAGTCCATGGCGTGCTTCTAAAATGATTAATGTAAGTTTAAAGTGATTTTTTTGCCTTGTTCTCTTTTTTTATTTTGCTTGTCATGTTGAGACCTGGGAATTTTTAGCAACATATACTGCATGCATCTTGCTTAACACTGTATTATCTTTAGCAACTTCTGTGGAGATAATGTGACTGATTTTTGTGGTATTGGGGCAAGAAAATGGATCAATCAGCAGCTGTAAATTTACTTACTCTTTATCATGTCCTTACTCTTTATCATGTCCTTTTCCATTTCTTGGTCTAGAATGTATTTAAAATGAATGTGTTACTTTTTAACTATATTCTATCTTACTACAGTTTCATTATTCAAGCTTAAGTGAATTTGGTAATTCAGGGTTGTTTTTGCTTTTGGTGAGAAGACTTTATTCCACAAGTAGCCTGTTAGAGTTCACTCTGTTCTCCAAGAGAAGATTAGACTCTGGGTCTTACAATGTAACCCTTTTTTCAAATGCCTTGACTTACATGGAGTTTGATCATAATGGGGGTTGTTGTATAATAATAATAATGACAATAATAACACTACTGCTGCTATTACTACTACTAATTTGCATTGAGAGTTTGGTTTTTGCAAACTTTTTCTGTTAAGCGTGGTCCACCCAAGGATAGCTGGTCCCTCAGGCCAGAAAGATAAAGATACATCAGTCTCTACCCATAGCAGTATACAAGGGGGTGATGGTGCTGCTAGCAGCTTATTTAGGCACAGCTATATGCCCAGATTGAATAACTAGGCATACATTTACAGCTGAATTGATTATGGGAGGAAGTAAGAAGGGTTTGTCCTCACAGTGATCTTGCCCTCATAGCTGCGGCCTTGAATATGCCCTACCTGTATTCTGCTCACCTGAATCAGCAGAGATAGTCACAATTTAGAAATGTATCACTGAAGCCACTCTGGATTCTGAATTCTTTGCACTCACTCTTGACCCATAGTCTTCAGTATGCCTGATGGACTCACAAAAAGGCCAGAATCACCTTACCTACCTTAACTTCTAGCCATAGGATATTTACTATGAGAGTTTGGTAGCACTGGGTTAGTAGAACTTGAGGTGTAAATGCAGTATGTTAACCAAGCCAACATAATATGCCCAGTATTGGTATGAAGTTAGTGGAGCTGTTTCATATTTATACTGGTACAAATGATCAGAACTGGACCCAGTGGTCTGACTTTATCCCATTTATTTTAATGTAGTTCTACAAGGAATGAATTTGGCTCTCTATCTTTAGTATAAGTTGTTCCCTGGGGATTCTCTGAGAGAGCTGACTAAATTCTCAAGAAACTACTTCCTTTAATAAATAAATAAATACATAATTAAAGTGCCTGGTGCTTTTGGCCAGACTGCCTCATGTGTAGTTCCTCTAAAGTGATGATTTACAGTTCTTGCATACTGTGAGTATGTGTTCATGGTCCTTAGGGGCTCTGCAAGTGAGGCTGTACATACTGTAAACAATTTATAATGTTGTGGCCATTACTGTTTATTGAGAATTTGAGTACACTAAATAGGGGTTTGTTGCAAACTAGGGTTACTCAGACAATGATAAATTAAGAAAAATGGGAGATATTTTGAATATTAGAATACATTCTTATTATTCATGGCTGCTTGTTATCTGGTACCATCATATTAATCTTAGGATCATTGTTTGTATTACAATAAAAATAACATGATGCTTTCGAACTCAATTCCCCTGTGGTCCACAGCATCTGGCTGTTTATGACAAGCAGTAGGCACACATGGGCCTGATTTTTCCATTCTCTTATACCACTGTAAATCAGGCATAAAGTCAATGAAAATAATGGAGTCACTCTCACATGAAACTGACTTAAAATGGAAGGAGAATCAGGTTGATATGATTTTAAAGAGACTGTCTCATCATCTACCTACCCTGTTACAAGTAGTTCCAATATCCTCCAAAAGAAAACAAAACATATGGATTTATTTTTAATTTTAGTTACAATTCAGTGCTTTTTTGCGATGCACAATACCAAACATGTACAGACCTGTAAACAGTTTAGCTGACCTGAAAAGTCTGCACTTGAAAATAAATTACTGGCAATGTTCTCCTTGTGTCTCAAATTGGAGAAACAGTTTTTGTAAAAGTAATGTCCAGAAAAGGCTGGTGTTATAGTTAGGACAGGCATTTGGGGCTCAGGAAATCTGGGTACAGTTCCAAAATCTATCATATACTTCCTTTGTGAAACTGCAAATCATTTAAATCTGGGCCCTGCTCCCATGACCATTTCTGTATTTTGAATTAAATAGTCAGTGGATGACATATAGAAGTAGTTAAGGGGGCAGGGACCAGAACCAAGGTCTTCCCTCTTCCATTAAAGTTCCTGACCACGGGTCTAAAGAGCTATGTTTCCTTTTGTGCTCTTGTTCTCTCTTTAGTCCAATTAATCTTACATTCTTCTCTGCACAGTGGCACAGCTTCAAAAGGAAAGATGGAAAGTACCATTACTTCAGCCTTAGTTACAGCCTGATGATTAGGTCACTTTCCTAGGAAATTGGAAATACAGGTTTGTACCCCCTGGTCATGTCTAGACAAGTGCGGCCATGTGGTAAGTGGTGCCACAGTCACTTCTGCAGCACCACATACCACACTTTTAGGTATTCTCTGCACTGCAAGGGAGCAACACAGGGGGTGGGGTGGGGGTTGACCCCTAGATATCCAAGGGTAAAAAACCCTTGGAAAAAAAGGGGAGTGGCACATTCAGCAACAGTGTGTGCAGCTCAAAACCAGAGCCTGGCCAGCTGGAGCCATGCTCCAGCTGCTGGCCTGGCTCCAAGCAGCAGGATTGCCACTGATGCAGCCCCAGGAGGCCCCCAGGACCCCAGATAAAGTTGTTGGGGCCATCCCAGTTCTGGCCCCAGCCTCCCCTGCCCTACCCAGAGTAACTTGCCAGGTGCCAGAGGGCACATGACCCAGGCATTCCCCAGGGACAACTAGTAGCAGCACAGGTATGCCACAGCTAGTTGCCCTAAGGAACCAAACGTCCATTCTCAAGTGGATGCAGCCTCTCAGACTAAAGAGAGAATTAAATCCAGGTCTCTCAGTTCCCAAATTAATGAGACAGCTATACATCCATTGGCCATTTTCAAGTACCTGTGAAGTATTACCCTGCTACCTGCCGCCACCACATGTTCCAGCGTGCATCTTTAAGATTATTGTAATTCATTCCAGGGACAAGCTTGTCAGGTTCTTTGCTGTCAGGTTAAAACAGGCAACTGATTTAATACAGAGCTGACTGTCTCAGGTTAGGGATCCCATGAAAACAGATGCCACACAGTGGGCATATCTATACATAATAATAATACGATGCAATACATTCCCGTGTAGTTTGCACTGAAGTTTGTTGCTCCTGGGTCCAGCATTTACATGTGTTCCTGGGACCACAGCACACTGAGCAGGGGCAGTGCAGCCCTGATTGGCAGGAGGCCCAGGGGGTAAGCTTGGCTGCCTGCAGCTGCTCCTCACTAGCTGAACATGCTGTGGAGGGGCTCACTGGGGCATGATGTTGCCACAGTGTGGGGCTAGTCAGCAGGCAGTCCTTGTGTCCTGGCCAGCCCAAGTAACCATCTACACATGCATTGCACATAGTCATAGGTGGAGGGAGAAAATATTATTGGGGAAGCGCTGAGCTCACATGCACGTGCACACTCACATGCCACTCAGCAGGTAATCTCTGGAGGAGAAGGGGTGGAGGGATCAGATTGAGGCCCCCACAATGAGGGAGGGATTGGGGTAGGGGCAGGGTCTGGGGTGAATGGGGCCCTGGGTCAGGTTGTGAGATGGTTGCAGGCTGGGTGGCTTGTCCACGGGTGTGGGAGGGCTCCCTTCTCTGCACACACCCCAGGGGAGGCATGGGGGGCATGTGCCCCTGGATCTGTGTGTGGGGTGCAGGAGGGCTGCTGCTGGGGGCTGGGCTCTGTTCTCTGCTGCCACTGCCTCAGGAGCTGTGTGATGACATGTACCTACTGCTGCCAGGCTGTGCCATGTCCCCTGCCTGGCTGGTGGCAGCAGGCACATGGTGTCACAGAGCTCCTGAGGCAGCAGCAGCAGCAGACCAGAGGGCCCCAGCCCACAGCAGCAGCCTGTCTCTGCTCTGCGTACAAATCAGGGAGCACATGCCCCCTGTGCCTCTCCCAGGGTATGTGCAGTGGTGGGACCCCTGCAGGCTCTGACCATCTCACAACCCGCCCCGGAGCCCCATTCACCCCAGCCCCTGCCTCTGCCTCACTCCCTCCCTCACTGTGGGGGCCTCAATCTGGTCCCCTCAATCCCCCTTCCCCTTCACAGACTTGCCTGCTGTGATTGGCAGTGCTCCACAGCTGCTGGGCTGCAATCCTGGCTGTGTGCACATTGTGGCTGCATGTTTGAGTTTATGTACACTCCTCCCCTCGCACTGCAGCCACCCAGAGCCCATGGTTGGGCTGCCCTGCAGTCCTCTGCACTGCCTCCACTGCTCTGCATTTGCAGGGGCTAAGCCCTGTTAGCCCCAGCCTTTCGCTGCCTATGCAAATATTGCTTGTGTTGTGCAGTACTATCCTACAATGGAATTAATTGGTTAATTAGTTTACTCCAGCCTAATAGCATCACTCCTTTAGATGGTGATGCTTTACTGTGGAACAAATTAGGCATCTCCTCAGTACATATCTCATGTAGATGTGCCCAGTCTTTACATGAGGCTTAAATGGCAATTAACTCAAATTAAGCATGATTGTTCTGCAGCAAAGTGTTCACTCAGATAATTCAAAAGTACTTAACATGGAATGATGGGCTTGTCCATGTGTAAGGTCTGGGGATTTGCTGAGAGATAAAATGCTCAAATCTGAATTAAGCCAGTTGTCTCTTTTTATCCTCTCTGCCTACTGGCAGAGGAGCAGCAATGTAGCTTGAAGGGGTGGTGCTACTCTTGTGTTGATGTGGGTCAAATCCTGGGACAACCGGAGCATCTCAAATGAGATGTCTATTTACAGCCTGAATGAAACAAAATGAAAGTTGCAAGGGTTTTGCTACATTTGTATAAGTAATGTCTCATGAAGACATAACAATTAGGTTTTAGCAGCTTATATTAGTATCATTTGCTACTGTCTATACCCTGAAGCACATTTAAGGACATTTAAGCCCTCAGTGTCCTGGATTCCGGTCTGGCACCTTTGTGAAGCCCTATGTCTCCTAGCAGCCTCTAGGCCATACAGTAATACAAACAGTGGTTAATTGGACAGCCACTTTGCCCTTGATAACACCATAATGGAAGAGTTTATATGATGCCAAAACCTGGGGGATTATATTTCACTAGAACAAAAGCCTAATTATTCTAGCAACACAATAAAGCCAGGGGCCTGGATCAAGATGCTTTGCAGGAAAATTACTGGCTAGTATAAATCCACCTCTGTTGCAGAAGACTGTGGAAAATATAAGATGGTGTAAAATATCCTTTTATTTTTCAGCTCAGAGTCTCCCTTGCATCTGGAATTGTTCATGAATACAAGAGTGAAACAAGATACTGTTTTACATAAATAAAATCTGATAATCTCAATAAAAAAATCAAACAAAAAGGTACTTTCTAAGTAATCTTTAAAGCCCAATATATCAATGTGTGAATGAAAGACTGTAAGACATATTTACAAATTTCGGCTGCCTCTTATAAGAATTTCTTTGGTATAGATGATGCTAGACAAAACTGTGATGGTTTTGGAGATTTTGTCTTTTAAAACCAAACCAAGCCTGACATGTTTCAGATATGGATTCCTTCTTATATTAAAGCCTCCTGCCTCATAACATTCAGGGAGGAGAAGTTTGAACATGTGATTATGCTTTGGACTCATCTTGATTGCAGAAAATTAAAAGAATAAGTAAACATTTTATTTTCTCTTTGAAAGAAGAACATCTCCTTATTTATAAATGCATGCAGCTATGTGTAATAACAATTCATATTATAGAGATGCGATACCTGCAAGAAAAAGAAGGGTAACTCAAGGGTTTGAATAGTTATCTAGGACTGAGGAGACCCAGAAAATATTCTGTTTTGTCACAGACTATGTATGTGACCTTGGGCAAGTTGCCTAAGGTCAGATCTAAGTGAGGTCTAGATAGAATTCAGGCACCTAAGTCTACAACTGCAATTCTGATTAACTCTACTCAGCTGCCACCCAATTCTGACAGTATCTAAATTCTGTAGGTACCTCAGCATTTGACAGTAAAGTTCCCCAGGTACCAAGAGAACTGCTTCTCCAATTCCCAGAAGCACTCTTTCTTGACAAGGCTGAGCAGCTTGGCATGCTACCTCATGCATAAGCCCATTTGGGATCCATAAACTAGGAGTTCTTGCACATATGTCCCCAGAGTAGCTTGATCTGAAAGGTATTCTCAGAGCACAAAAAAGGCAAAGGTAGATACCACGCTGTTTTGGAACACTCTAGGAAGAAGTATTGCTGCTCCCCCACCCCTTTTATACCATATCACAACAGTTAAATCCTGATCCAAGGTGGGTGGGAGACCGTTCCAACTCCTTCCCTTGACTGTAGGGATTCAAACTCACATCTTCCACAAAAATATTTCCACCAGAGGGCAAGCTACAGAGGGATTCTCTGCCTGTTGGTTTGAAGCTGTTTTACTCTCCAAAAAAGAAATCATGATTCATTCCGAAAAAGAGCGGTTGGAGGGAGTACTTTTCTAGTATGATTCCAAGGACAGTTTATGAACTGGAAGGCATATGGGCCCTAGGGTCTTGCTTTCTTTTTTCTTCTCTTTTCTTTTCTTTTTTGGCAAAATGAATGTCAATTGTCATCTGCAAGAATGAAAAAAAATATGTTTAACAGGAAAGGTGAAATAGGACCCTATGTCAAAATGTAAACAGAGTTTTAAGCTGTGAATCCCAGGTAGAGGAAGTTGACTCCAGTTGCCCTGGAATAACTTGCCTAAGATGTGGAAAGTGACAGTGATGCATCCTAAGTTCTGCCCTCTGCATTTCCTATTGATTGTTTGGGCAACTCCTGCTCTTTCTGCTGACTTTAGGCAGCGCTACTTCTTGTGGATTTCAGATGTTCAGTATTGCTGCTCTTATGTTACTTTAAAAAATAATGAAGACAGTATTTCTGTGCCTCAGTTTCTCCCATATAAGATGGGAGGAACAGGATTCTTACTCCTGTAGTAGCACTACAATTAAAATGTGTTACTGTTGCTCCAGCATTGCACATTAGAGTCTTTCTCTAGGCTCCAAAGGCCATTCCCTGCAATCCCAGCTGTAAATGGCTACCTGCTCTTTTGGATTAAGTAGTCAAAGTTGGCTGCATACGACATTGCTCCCTTGTGTGCTCTTTGCTGTAGAAACTGGCTTGATTCACTGGCTTGATCAGCTGCTAAGCTTATGTGGGTATTTGAATATAGAGCAGTACTGTTTAGAGTGTGTATATATATATATATATATATATATATATATATATATATATATATATATATATATAAAATAGTATCTTGTTTCACTCTTGTATTCATGAACAATGTCAGATGCAAGAGGGACTCTGAGCTGAAAATTAAACGGATATTTTACACCATCTTATATTTTCCACAGTCTTCTGCAACAGAGGTGGATTTATACTAGTCAGTAAGTTTCTTGCAAATATATATTAAAATGACATACTAAAGCAATCCCAGGCCTTATAAATACCTGGGAAGAGGAAAAATGGAAAGAGATAAAAATCTCTAGCCTATACCATTAATATAGTTTTAACTATGCTTACAGACAGGAGTTACAATTGTCTTGTGATTGGCCCCTTGAAAGTGCTCTATAGCCATGCCCTGACAGACAGAAATGCACACCTGCGGAGCACTTTAAAAGTGTTTAGTTGCACAACAATCTGAACCCTCATTAAATGTGGGTTCAGATAAAGGTGCTCCAAAGTGGAGCAACTTCAGTAACATCTGTCACCACATGCTGAGGGGCTGAACTGGGCTCATACAGCCCAACCCCATGGTTGGTGCTGTCTTCAGAATGGGAAGGGGAGAAGGGATGGGGGAAAGTCGAGCCTGGGGTTTGCCCAGTTGGCACTGGAGGTTGGGGAATATGGATTACAGTCCCCCCCACCTCGAGGGGGCTCCAATCTACCCACCCCACCCACCAGCACAGGCTGGGCAAACCCCAGATGTAACTTCTGAAGACAGCACTGGACCTGGGAGCAGGAGGGGGTATGGGAGAGGTGCCAGGGGAGAGTAGTTGTAGACATGCAGCTGCTCCAGGCTGGAGCTTGATCCCCCACCCCCCCAGACCCAACAGTGAAAGTGTATTGGGGCAGGGAGGATGCTGTAACCTATGGCACTTTCTGCAAAGCACCATGAATTACAGCAGGGAGCTGCATGTCTGTTAGCACCCTATGTTGCATGAAATTAGAAAATTCTTTTGTAACTGATTTGTTTTATATAGTTTTAGCTGTAGTGAAGATAGTTCTTTATGCCATAATTATGAACTTCTATCCCATACTCCATTTTCTGTGAATTAAAGAAATAACAAACTTTGTTGATAAACTGAGAATGCATCTGTGATATTGAAAATTACCGAATGGGTTGGTTCTCCACTATATTTAAATTTAAACAGAATTCTAACTTCTTCGTTTTTCATAATGCACATTTGTCACAGTTTAGAAAAAATCAATCAAATTTTATTGTATTTTTTTCTTAGAGACTGATATTTTGAAAGAACAGATTCTGATACAATGTGGAATAACTGCCTATTTGTTTCCTAAAGTAACTTTATATTTCAATTTAAAGTGAAGCAAATTGTTTCAGACTATATGCATATATAATTTTGTACTACATTGCTTATATACACAGGTATTAATAAAAACAGTGATAAAGACGTGGGAATCTATTTTTCCCTTTGAAGTTATATTTCAATAAGAAAGAAAGTGGCCATAAATCACAGCCTTTTAAGCCTTCTCTTCTTCCTTATTTCTGTACCAGAACAGTTTGTTCTGGAAAAAAATTGAGCCAAAAATAACTATGGTTTTGCTTCCCCTTTCCTTATTTTATATGTAAGTAACCTTACCATAACAATCTTACTCTGTGTACTATACGAAAACTATATTTTTATTTGAATGGTGCTTACAAGAAACAGATAATGTAGAGGTTTGATTGTTACAAAACTTCTCTTCTGCTTTTGGTTAAAAAGAAGAGACTGAAGAATTACATATGGTTACATTTAAAATATAATGTGCTAATCACATTTCCTTAGCTAAGAAAAAAGCTATCTTACAGCTGATTTGTATTCCTTGGTTGTGCAAACTCGGAATACTTTGATTTTAGAGTAGCAAAAACATTTGTAGAAATCTCTTACATCTACTGTAGTCTTTGCAACAAAGATATATTTGTGTTGTAAAGTTGCTGTTGCCAGTGTATGGTCTCAGAATCTTCATTGCCATTTTATCATTCAGAATGTAAACCAGTAATAGATGGAAAAAACACATATAAAATGGCTGTATTCCTGTAGCAGAGGTCAAGTGGCTTTCTGTGTCTCTAGACCTCAGGCAGAAGGCAGAGTAGAGATGCAGCCTGTAGACTAACTGAATCAGAGATACTTAAGCTTTCATGAACAAGAGAATTCACATCATTAGGGTTTAGATTATAATAATATATGTTCCTTTTTTATTATTTTATGCTCATATAAAATATGAATCCTAGAAATCCAGGAACTCTCATACAAGAAGAAGCAGAAAATTCTTTTACTGAAGATGATCCTGCTTTAGTCTCTGCCATCAGTGAAAGCTGTAATTATCTGATTAGCCAGTAAAGGGCTCTTTTGTAAACAGCAGTGGAACAAAAATAGCTTTTTTGTTGAAATTCATATTATCCTTTCACATTATTCTAAAGTAATAGCCACATGTGTTAATAATTTTCGCTGTCAGGAAAATTTATGTGAGCACTAATCTAGATGTATGTAAAAATTGGCAGTTTCAATTGACAGGTTTTTTTTAACCTTTTTTGTGTGCTTAAAATCAATTGAAAAACTGAAGTTTTAAGTTTAAAACAAAACTCTACCAGTCTTCTGTTTTTGCTGCTTTTGTGTGTGAAGCCACACAAAAGCTATGTTATTCATTGTTTGAAAACAAAAATAACTCAACCCTTATTAATTCCCAGTGAGCCCAAATATACTTAATAAATCCTTAATAAAACTTTCAACTTTACTCTGCCACAACAATTTTACAACAAAACTGAATTTTACCTCATTTGGGGTTTCAAAAGAAAAATGTTGCACATTTTTGTTTTATCATATTCCTGTATTTTATAATGTTATATTTTATAATATTTCCATCATTATAGAATGTAAGCATTTTAATTGATAGTGCTTCAGGGGTAAAACATCTTACCAGCACTGGTTGGCATTCCATGAAGACCAAGACCCAGGTCTTATTCTGCCTCTAAGGTCATGTTCCCGTGAATGGGAATGTGCATTTCCTGAGGACAACTAGTAGTAGCACATATTTCTGCTGCTGCTAGTTGTCCCCAGAGAATGCCTTTTGGGCATGCATTCAGTTGCCCCAGATGGGGTAGGGGAGGCTGGGGCAAGCACCTGGACTGGCCCTAGCAGCCTAACCTGGGGTACTGGAGGCCTCCCAGGGCTCCAGCAGTGGCAACCCAGATGTCCAGAGCCTGGGCTGGCAGCCACAGCATGGTTCTGGCTGGCCAGGCTCTGGTTTCAGGTAGCATCCACTGCGGCCACGTGTGCTGTGCCACTTTTTTCTAGTGCAGGTTTTTTTGACACTGAGATCTCCTGGTGTCAAAAAACCCAGCTGTGCTACAAATTAGCAGCTCAGCAAAGGCCTTTATATGTGGTGCATGTGGTTTGCAGCATCCCAGACAGGTCTGCAGAACTACAAACCATGCATGCACGCTGGGCTGGACATGCCTTGTATAGCCTACGCTTGCAGGATCACATATTGGATCACTTCTGAGTTACCACACAATAGGCCAAATCCAGACACCTCAGGATCTGTTCACTCCCAAATAGTGTTGAACAAGCAATCTAGTTGCCCCAGCAGAATTCTGGCTGTTTAATGGGGTTAAATAGGAACTTGTTTAGTGATTAGGCTCCTAAAAAACACTCTGGTACACTTGCATTTGCTAGCGATGGAATAAGATCTGGGCCAAAGTTTTCATGTCATTGTGAATTGGAAGGGGATGTGGTTCATGAGGCAATCTTTCTTATATGAAAGGTTGATGATGCCTACTTTAAAATGAACTTCAAGCTTTGAAAACCTTAGAACAGTGACAAGTTTAGAGCTCTCACAGGTTCAGTCATGTACTACAGCTAAGAGCACTATAAAAATACATAGAAAGACAGAGTCATGTTTCTTTATAGGGAAAGAAAACAAACAAAACAGAAAACAAAACAAAACAAAAAAAGGCTGAATAGCTTCTCCCTTTGCACCATAAGAGCAGCTCACAGTAATGTGAAACAAAGACAAATGTTACCAAGAATAGGTAAGACACTCAAGTGAGTAAATCTACAGTAATGTTTAGCTACTACCTGTCAGGTACATCAAATGCGTACTGAAATGTCTGGCTTTCTGAGCTCTCTATAGGTAGCCCAAAATACTTAACCTTTAGATGCAGAGTACCCACAACTGCTTGTTTGTTGTTGCTGTTGATTTGTTTCTTGTTTTGTTGTGAAGTTTGAGTTATAAGGCTTTGCATTCATCTTTGGAAATGAAACTAGAAAGGGCTATCTAGAAATGTGTGTTATTGTAACTCAGCACCAGTTAAACCATTTTGACCATTCACTGTTCTCTATTTTGCAGTTCTTTAATTCCAGTTCCACTACCACCATCATCTGCAATCTAATTTCAGGTGAGATACTGAATCCTTCCTTATATTATTCACACATAGCTTAATAACATGTCTATTTTGGTATTGGTTTGCCTTATCTCCCTAGCTAATCAGAACAATTCAGTGGGGAAGCTAGCAAGATTAAGCCTGAAAAAAGAAAAAAAAAGTTGTTTCCATGCAGCTTCAGATGCAAAACTGGTCTCACTACATAAATCCAAATGATCTGCAAGGAAACAGACACAAGACAAGTGCCTCCTTAAGTCAATGAGCACAACTATTAAATGCATTGCATAAAATAGTAACAATATTCCCAAGATGGGCTGCCTCAGATGCTTCAGCTAAATATACAGCCAATTAGATGATTCCCAGAGCATTAAAGGAAAAAAAAAGTAAAGCTAATTTCTAAAGCAAAGACATACAAAGCAGAAAAGAAACTTGAAAAATATATATGCATGTCATAAAAAGAAGATAAAAGCACCAAACAAGATGTTCAAAACATTTCCACCCAACATGCTTGTAAATGGAAAATTGGGATTTTAAAAGTTTCTTTTCTTCTCATAGAAAGTGTGTACATTTTGTTAAGAATTTTACTTTACCAGGCTTGTAACTTGGGCTTAATACTGCAATAATATGAACAACCCTTAAGAGCCTGAGAAATGTATAAGGGAAGTGTTCAACATTTCCTTAGCAAATGGAAGGTTTAATCCCTTACAGAACGATCAAGATCTTGTTTGCCATGTAATGTTTTTCAAGCTTCCATTGCTTCAAAATTTCATTTCTTTCATTATTTTATATGTTCCTTGATGTAGAATATGAAATTTAGGATCTTTCCATGGAAGTTATTTTTTTTTTAATAATTTGAATTTGTCCAGAATAGTCACATGCATTTCTTCCTATTGAGCAACTACATGAAAATTGAGATTTTGACATCTTTTTCATTAAGTAAAAATGCCACTCTTCTGTTCTTGGATAGGAAGTATGTTTGGTTATAAGTGTTTATAAGTAGGAAGTATGTACTAGAATTTTTAGGTTATACTGGGGCTCTTAATATCAAAGGTTGGGGAGTTCAGAGATGTTTCCTGCCAAGAATTCCTGGAATTTGTATTCTTCATTTGTCCTTTACTTTGACTGACATATATTGGAGGCTCTATGAAGAAATATCTTTTTCTTTGTTTTCACAAGGGTTATTTAGCATTAAGACCAATGTGTCTTTTGGTAAAATGTTTAAGGGAAGGTGGTAGGCTTCCTTTCACTCTGAGCAAGTCATGCTGAGCTTCTTAAACATGCTGATAGCAGTATTCACTCTTCTTCGATCCCTCAGCATATCTGGTGTATTATTCATCTGAAAGACCTGTAAACAGGAAAGATGTTTTTGTGCAAAATACTTAAACTATTTTGATGCATTATTTATATCAATTAAGCTTTCTCTATCAAAATATTGTACTATTTAATGGTGCACTTTTGAATGTAGATCGGCTGCTACTTTTGTTTTACCTTCCTTAGCTAAAGACAGTTAGGAACACAGAGACTGCTGATGGGACAAAATCTGAAGTATTTATTCTTTAGGATGCATGACTTGCTTACAAGTCATATTTTTAATTATATTACTAAGGGTCACACACAGGAAAGTATAATCATGGTTTGCATAGAAATGAGCAGCCATGTTGATCCAGTCACTTAAACCATGTTCAGCTAAAGACAAATATTCCTGAAGCAAAAATGGATTTAGTGTACAACAAAACTAACTAAACTACCAAAATCATCTTTGACCCTCTCAATGCTCAGAATTATATGAAGTGTACTTTTGATTTATTATTTGATTATTATATTAATTTACTTAGCAAGAAAACCTATATAATTAACAAAGAGAATTCATGTTTGTAGTTGATAGAAGGGCTTGTGCCAGGCATACTGATTTATCACCTTTTGTTGCTTTTATGTGTATTCTTTGGTAACCATTATGCCATGTCATAGATCTATAAACTCCATATAAATTAATTTGGGGGGGGGGGGGGCAGAGGTAGTGTTTATCATTTTTCTTTAATAGCTTTTATTATTTTATTGACACAATGAGCAATCCTAAACAAGCCAAAGCTGTATGTCTAAAATGATGTATATTTCCCCAGAAGCTCCTTCAGAAGAGCCACATAGAATGACAGTGAAGATTAGTTTTAAAATTAACGTATATCACATATTTCTTACTAAAGTAAAAGCCTGAAATCAGGCTTCTAGACAAGATTTTAAATTCTGGGGTATATAAGGATACATTTCAGTAGTTAGATGCAGTCTCATATCATGCCCAGTATAGCTTCATACAACTGAGGAGAAGCAACCTGGAGGCATTCTCCTTTTGAAAGGTATAATGGGCCACATCACCAGCTAGTGAGCTTAAGCATAAAACCTCACTAGTTCTGCATCTCTTTATGCCAGGGAGGATCTGGCTTATACTTTCCTGAATTTCTGTTGTTGTACTTGGTGCCAGTAGTGTAATAAACAGTGTAGTTATCACCAGGTTCAGTAAATACAGACATATATGAAGGGCAAGAACTACACAACTGGTTTTATTCCGGAGTCATAAGCAAGCCCTGTAGACCCTATATTTCTCTCTGAGTACCCGGCTGATTAACAGCCACTACCTAACTAGCTATCTGCTGCCTGAAGGACTATCTCCCAATTCTCAATCCCTCAGTCTCCTATTAGGAAGCATCATTAATTCATAATTTCTATAATTACATCTTCCCTCTTAACAATAAGTAAAAAAAAAAAAAAATCAATTAATACAAAATTCATTTAACACCCAAAGGGGGTTTCACCTACAGAGGAGAGGCTGCATCTACAAAAGACAGGTTTTGCCAGCTAGTGGAGTGGGTAAAGAAAGAGCTGAACCATGACCTGATAAGAAGGAATGGGAGAGCATCTTGGTATTTATTCCCAGTAGCAAAGGTACAATTTTGGATAGTTCCTACATAGGCTGTACAGGTAGGCAATGGTTCCTTACTCCCACTCCAAAATGTACTACTGAGGCCAGTAAATGGTATAGAAGTGTTGTTCTTATATTTTCACATTAACTGTGACTTTGGTTATGGTTGACTCTTAGAAAATTTGTTCCAGCTATGTTTTTGAGTTCATTATTGTTACACTTTCTATGTAGCTGAATCTGTCCTGGAATAGAACAGATAACCATTCCTAATATGTGAACTGGGTTGAGATCCTATGGAACAGAATCTGCCCCTTTACTAATTCTGAATAGTACCTACTTTGTGAGTGACCTCATTGTTTTAAAATGTATCTTACTCACAGACTAAGATACTGTTCTATGTATGTAAAGGTTGCATAATCTGACTCCTGGTATTTAAAAAACACACATTTTCATTGAAATGTTAATGTTCTAGATATGAAACTTTATTCAATGGACAATGGCAAAGAAAAGAAGAATGAAGTGAAAAGGTAAATATTCCTATCTAACCAGATGGCTAGGATCATCACTGTCAGCTTATAGATTCATAGATGTTAGGGTCGGAAGGGACCTCAATAGATCATCAAGTCCGACCCCCTAAGCTTTCTGGGCTGCTTCTACATGCCATGGGAGTTTAATTCAGTTTAGTTCTCCCTAAATTGAAACAGTGGGTTTTTTTAAAAACACCACTTCAATTTAGGGAGAATTAAACTGAACTAAACCCCTGTGGTGTGTGCACCAGGGTGGGGGCCCGATATATACCTGCCTCTTTGGCAGGGAGGGGTGGGCAGGGCAGCAAGTTGTCAGTGGGCCAAGCAATTCCTGAGCTATGCATGTGATGTATTATAGTGAGCCTTTAGCCTATGTCTTCCTCTCAGGGACTATGCAACTTATTTGGCAGTTACTAAGAGTTCTTAATCAAGTTTTTAGTGATATTTTATGTAATGTATGATTTAGAAATGACCCACTAACATTTTTGCCCATCTTGCCCTCCTTTCTACCTGACTTCAGAATAACACAGCTAATCACTTCTGTCTTCCCTTCAGTTCAGCACAACCGTTTCTTTTTAGGTGATGCCAAACACGTCTGTTCTTTGCTATAGTTTCTCTCCCTTAGTACTGGCTGTTCCCAATGGGTACAATTTAGCTCTAAATCTGCACATGATATTTATAATGAATGAATGAATGAATGAAAAAAAAAATCTTATTAATTCTGTTTAGAGCTAGGTCTTCAGAAACCTGTTTAGTGGAGAAGGAATCCATTATAATAAATACCAAGCCTTCAGAATCTTTCTTTTAAATTTCAGCAGAAGTGACATCTTAATTGGTGGGAAAATACTCAAATTAAATTAATATATTATCACTTTTTATTATGTGGTAAAAGTTTGGGATTGCATTTGAGGGCATAATATGTATAATAAAAATAAATAAAAATACTAAATCAACAACTTGATAAAGTATACTCTTTGTTTTACTAAATAAATTATATAAACTGGCTGGAGTATTTTGGAGAAATACCAGAAAACTCATAGTAATTATTCCCATAGAATTTATAATGTTCAGTTTACTTTCAGGAAGACAGTGCCTAAATTTCTCTATAGAAAAGTAATTTGTAAACCATCTTTTTCCACCTTTTTTTCTATTACTGCTTTGGAAAGTACTGGAGGATGATTAAGAAAAGATTAGCAGGAAAACCATGATTATTTCTCACAAACGAAAAGGCTTCACATATAATTATTACTTCTCCATCTGTTTTATTAATTACTTATCTGTCATTATGCTTGCACTTGAGTAAATGAGAGGAGAGTCTAGCCTTTCCTTAATTTTTTTTCTCTCTCGGTCTATGAAAGCACTTTGTCACAACTCCATTGCCTCTTCTACCCTATTAAAAAAAAGAAAAAAAAAAAAAGAAGATGACATGAATAAAGTATTGATTTCTGTTTCATCACTGCACCCACACCAAAGCTGCTCTATGTTGCCTTGTATGTGTAGGAAATGCCTGAAAATTCACATGGTTGAAGTGCTGGATTAAACATCTTTTTTACTCTGGATTTCTGCACCTTATCCTCTCACTGGTTATATCTACACATGCACATTTACTGTGCAGTAACCAAAATCACTGCATGGTATGGGCACACGTCTACATGTGCATGCCTGTACTGCACAGTAAATATGGTGACTTATGCTGACTTGATTATAAATTTGATACCTGCATCATGCACATATCAAATATATGCCCAATTATATACTGTGCAGTAATATACATGTAGATGCCTTACTGGACAGTAACACTGTGTGTATGAACTGACTTGGGACTAACTTTAGTCCCAAGTCAGTCCATACAGAGTGTTAATGCACTTTAATGCCTGCACATGTAGACGCTGGTGTATTCCCACTTACTGAACAGTAAATTTAAACCAACATAAATGCACGTGTAGACATGCCCACCAGAACCCAATTGAGCCATAAAATATTTTTCTCACAATTTAAGGTCTAGTTCTAAGGTCCATACTCCATCTTTACTGTGCCTGTACTCAAGGCAAAATTTCCTCATGTCCACTGAAGTCAGTGGAAAAGTTCCCATTGGCTCTAGTGTATTGGATCAGTCCCTTGGCAAATGTTAAGATTCACTAACCATGAGTAGATTAAACTGGATACTTTACAAAGATTTTTGTTTTAAATCATGATTATCAATTATCAGAGTTACTGGTTACATGATAGAGGAGTTTTCTATTGGTTATTTTGCTGTTTAATAGTGCTTGTTGAATGAGTATTTTATAAAAATGTTCCATGAAACTGTCACAAAGATATACCCATGAAAGGGTCTACTATTTATACCTTCCATCAAGCTATGGGTAGGTGTCTGTGGAAATGGATTTTCTCACATTGTAAAGAAGCTAATTCCTTCTTCATTCAGAAACCCTGAGGTAAAAAAAAAAACAGAAAAGTTTTAATACATCAAAGCTTCTCGTTCCTCAGCTCAGTTTTTCAGATAATTTAATGCCTTTGGAAATCACACAGAAGTTTTGACTGTCGATATGGTATTAAACTCCATTTTAAGTGCCAACATAAGATGCAACAACATCATTACCTTGAATTAAAGTGCAAGAAGAACATTCTACTGGGAACATTATGGAATCCTACATGAAGGAAATAATTCATGAGTACTCTTCATAAAATTAGCTTTATTCCTCAGTTCAAGAATAAATGAAAGAACATTCTAAAGAATATGTCCTAAATCAATAGAAGGCTGTCCCTCCTAAATCTCAATAACTGTCTAGGGTAATCTTGAGCAGATGGGTGCTATTAGACTCTCATATAATGGTGACAATGTAGAATACCCTAACCTATAGCTTATTGCTACTTATCTAGTATGGGCACAAAATAAGGTGACATGATAATGAGTTGCTACAAATGACTTTTATAACTTTCCCACTGTCACTAGGCTGAAGGCAGCAATCAGAGGAAAGCTATTATCTACCTTTTGGGATTTAATTTTTTTTTCCATTTGATTGAATGCTGCTGCTGGTTAAAGTGCTAAAGGAAAACTGGTCATGATTGGAATGTATTATTATTATCATAATCATCCTGCCTCACATAATAAAGTAATATTCACTTAGCTTTGTCAAAAATGGTTTTGTTTACTTTTGCTAGTGAAAGTAAAATAGACGGTGTGTGATGGAGTCTATTTTATGAACATTTTAATAAGAGAATGTTTCACCATTAAAATGAGTCTTGGAGGTGGTATTGGTTTTTGCTGTTGATAGCAAATGCTACTAGTCATGATGCTAGTTACAGAAAATAAATTTTAATTAGAAACTATATCTTTAGCCACTTTGTATTTTACAGCAGCATGAAGATATATTGTGAGCACAGCAAGGATCATACGCTTGATTCTGCTCCCATTTAAACTATTGGGAAAATTTTCCTTGACTTGAATTATATAAGATCAGTCCCTGTATGAATCTTTATTCCTAATACTTAGTTTCATTCTCTGAAAGCAGATATTGTACATGACATGTCTTTTATATTAGTTCACCTTTTTTAAAAAAATGATCAAAATTTATATACACAAAAGTCCTTCGAAAGTGGTGCATGGTGCATATTCAAATTTGGGAACATGGAAAATGTGTTCTGTGTACCAGACCTGAGTGAATATATGATTTATTCAATAAATTTAGCCTTTTTTCTTCTTCCTGTGAAATATCATAAGGAGACTGCAAAATCCCTTGAATTTATTACTACTGATGATTTTTTTCTGTGAATTTTGTTTTTAACTGTATGAGTTGATTCCAATGAGGCTTGTGTGAGGAGTTGATACTTCCTATTCAAACGAAGTTGGTTAAGTGTTTGATCGGAAAAACCATATGTGCCCGCCTCTGCTCTATCAGGCGTTCTCTTGCAGCCTTTGCCCGGACTATTCATCTTGTCTGTCCCAGGCCTGCGAGTGGACCCCAAAGGCTACCCCGGCTAACATCCGGGGAGCCCCTTAACTCGCCTGCCACAACTTTGAATGGAACCTCAGTGGAGGGGTTCCCCTTCGAGGCAGCCTCCAGGATCGTCACGCCTCTCAGCAGGCACTCACAGGGCTCCGACCTCCCCTACACCCCGGCCCCTCGCCACCTTTGGTTATGGGTCTTCTGGCCCTCTGGCGTCCCTGGACCTCTCGGTTTCTTCCCCAGCCTCCCGTGGCTCTCCAGCCATGAGCCCCAGTGTCCCTGGGCCGCGGCTCAGGCATGAAGGCGTTGAGGCCCTTGGTCTTAGCTTCAACTATCCCATGTCCCTAGCTCCCTATTCCAACCACACCGTGACTCAACGTGTGATACTCACCACCATGACTGCCAGAGAGATGCAACCGGTGGGCCAGGAGGCCACAAAGGAATATAGAGTGCCCCTTAGTCTACGGTCCCTGTGTTTTCCCAGTCCCTTGGTGACCCAGACCCAGTTGCTTGCCCCACTCGGGGCTCCTATCTCTCCCCTAGGCTCGACCCTTCTCCGGGGATGCTGTGGGCCCATCTGCTGGCTCCCTTACTCCGTTAACCGTCCCCACTTGGGTTCTTCTGCTGCTCACCCCAACGTTATCCCCCTTGGGGCTCCCATCGGCCCCACCCTCGTTACCTCTTCTCTGGGCTTCCCTATAGTTGCTCCAGCTTCCCCAGCACTCGTCTCCTCCTCTGCTCTCCCCACTCACCGCTGCTCCCTTCGTCGGCTTCCCTGCCGGCTCTTCTGCCGGCTTCTCTGCTGGCTTGCCAGTCGGCTCCTCTGCCAGCTAGCCAGTTGGCTTCCCTGCTGGCTCTTCTGCCAGCTTGCCAGTCAGCTTCCCTGCCGGCTTGCCAGTTGGCTCCTCTGCCAGCTTCTCTGCCGGTTTGCCAGTAAGCTTTCCTGCTGGCTTCTTTGTCAGTGCTTCTGCTGGCTCCATTCCTGGCTTCTCTGCCAGCTCCACTCCTGGCTTCTCTGCCAGTGCCTCCACTGGCTCCGTCCCCATCATCCCGGGCCACCCGATGCAGCAGCTGCACGTTTCGGGCCGCGGGCTTCCCTGTGGAGCCTCCACTTACTGACCTCTCTCCTGCGCCCTCAGGGCAGCCTTTTGTTTCTGCCGGGTGGTGTCTCCAGCTGACATCACCTGGCCCCAACTGGATATGAGCATGGCTGATGAACCGCATGGGCGGTTTCTCTGCATGTGCTTCCCCACTCCTTCCAGCCCCTGCAGATGGTAAGTTGGAGCTTTCTTCTATTTTGGCCTGGGGTTCTCCTGTAACCCTGGCACCCCTGGGACACCATAAAATGTTCTTTCAGTTCACAGAGAGTGGCTGCACGTATACATACTTCCAATGTAGAAACTTACACTTGTAAATTCACAATTTGATTTCTCTGAATAATTATGCCCGTGTCAGTCGTTCATTCTGTCTATAGTTTTATTAGTAATGTGATAGTCCATAGGGACAACATTCAGGACATGTACAGACATTACACTTAGACCTGTTTAAGTGAATGTAGATCAATCTAGACCTATAACCATAAAGAAGCTAGGCATACATTGACCGATCTAAAGATGCCATGAGTGAGCAAAGGTAGACCTAGTGTGAGGTACACTCAATTCAGATTGATTTAGTTTATACCAATGCATCTAACTTCTGTACTGTTTCCCTATTGATTCAAGTTAGATCATTATCCTCCAACATCCCAGCCTGCTTTGTGGCCACCTCTACCCTCCAGGCCTCCCTAGCACCCATGCTATCACCCAGGAGACCCTGTCCCCCAGGCTCTCCCAGCACCAAGCAAGCACAGCCCCTCTCCTTAGCCCTGCTTCCTGCCTCCAGCCATCTTCCAGCCACAGGCAGACTGTAGAGGGGAAGTGAGGCATCTGTGTCCCTTGCATGAGCCTTGGGACCTGGGAACCTGAGCCCCTGGACTGTGACCCCACATGCCTAACACTGCATCATAAAGCACCCCATGACACATGCAGACCCCAACACTGAGCCCAGGAAAACCCCTGCACCTAGGCACAGTCCCTTGGACCCCAAACTTGACACCCGCACACCCAGCCAGGGATCTCCATGCCCATGCACTTGGGCACAACTCTCTGGACCCCAACCATGACACCTGCACACCCATCTGGGGAACCACATGCCCCCATGATTAGGCACAGTCCCTCAGACCCCAACCTTGGCACCTGCACAGCACATCTCAGAGGCCAGAGCTAAACACCCTATGACCCATATGCCAAAATCCAAAAAACTGGTACAAGTTCCAGTGCTCTGCACTTCAACGCAGTTGGCAGCACCAGAGGGCTGGTGACAAGAGAAGACACTGAGGTTAGAGATAGGATATAACATACATCTATCTATGATGTTACAGCAGAAATGAGAAAAAATCCCCTTTCCCAAACAACCCCTCTCCCTCCCTCCCTGTCTCCCAGTCCAAGAAAGGCACTGATGTGATGTAAGGGATCCCACATGGGAACCATTATCTCAGCCAATCTGGTCCTGCTGCCAGGGTTGACTCCCAGGTTGTGGGTCTGGAGATGCTTGCAAGTAGCACTCCAGCATTCTCCCCCACTACCCATCTCATCTGATCCCTGAGGAAAGTTCATGGGTGCTAGGTGACTTCAAGTCTCTCAGAATAGGCAGTCACTATGTTGATCACTCAAGCAGCCCCCCTTTCCCACAATCATGGCCCCATCCTGGTCCCAAACAGTGCTGTCCACTACCCCAACCCCTTAAAATGAAGCAGCCCCCACTCCAACCCCCTCCCGGTATATTCAAAGCAGAAGAATGGTGCTGGAAAGCCAAGCTCAGTGCCTAGCAGGACTCTTCTTAGTCACCTGGGGTGGTGGTAACCTCTTTCTGAATCAGTCCACAGTTTCAGCATTGTATCAATACTTATGGAAAAGATGTTTCTCTGTAATTGACTTGTAAAAATGTTAGATTATATTTAACAAATAACTATTTACTAACATAAAAATGGGGAGGGAGGGGAAGAAACAATTTAAGAATAAGAAAAGCATTATTTTGCTAGTCTGCCAAAAAACAGCGCTGTACTACATGCTGCAGTCACAGAGTAGGGACTACTGCACCCAGCAGTGTGGCAGCTGGATCCTGTTCTTAGCATATGCCAAACAAAGTACTTTCATAGTGAAGTGTTTGAGAATGGCTGGAAACATTCACAGTGCTTATTTATGAGAAATTGTTTTGTTCAATTAATGCTAGTTTAATCTGAACCATGTATTTTCTCACAGAATTATTCATAATTAAAGTACCTTAAATAAATCTTTCTTGTGTGTTCATCTCTCTATTAGCAGTGTTTTTGCTATAAGCTCTTGGCCCAAGAACAGATTCACTCCTGGGTCACAATTCATACTGTACCAGCATAGAGATAAAAGGGAAGCAGCTAGTTTTGTTTTTCTTCAGGGAGTACTAGGGGCTGATGCAGCTTCTCTTATGAATCACTGCAGCTCTGCCCTCTGTTTTCCCCCACTGCAGGGGCATTTTTGGGACTTTGTAGGGTACACATTCATCAATACCCTCCATTCCCATGTGATTTTAATGTAATGATAAATTGTCTCCCTACTCCTTGGCAAATATGGGCATGTAGAAATGACACACATAAATTAAGGATGTAGAGGATCTATTGTGCAAACACACATGTGTGGCTTTTTGGCTAAGACCAAGTTGATTTTACTGCATAGTGAAAAAAAAAAGACACAGTGTATAGTGCTTGCACATAGTAAGTCCTTCAAATCCAGGACAAAGTTACTCCTTGAAAAATTTGCAGTGACTTTTATATAGAATAAGTGTGGCCAATCCACAGCCCACATACCACAAATGATATGGGATGCCTCTGTGTGGTATGCAGCAGATTAAGGAGTGGGCAGGCAGCACAGAGCAGGGAAAACAAAGAAGAGCAACAGGTCAGGCATAGAGAACAGGGCAGGGAGCAGAAAGAAGAGCAACAGATTGGGGAATCAGAATGGCACTCGGAAGAAGCAGGTCCAGGGCTTACTTTGTGGCACACTTGCCAAAAAGTTTGGCCCACACTGGCACAGGATGTACTGTGTGTCTGCTCCCATAGTTAGAGGTAACCTTTTGCTCAGTGCAAACTGGCTTCCCTCATCTAGTGCCCAGGAACTGTAATAGCACCAAATGTAGCTGCTTTCCCAGGACAGCTGATCCTGTGTCTATAACACATTTACTACAGAGTAAAACCTGGGGTAAATTACTTTGTTGTATGTTTATCCATTCTTTGCCTTATAGGACTTAACATCTAGGGATGAGCCCAAATGGACAATCAACAATATTTTTCTCTCTGTGTACTCAAAATTGTTATCTGCTGCCCAGAGCTTGTGGACACTTGAACTTGTAACCCTGGTTCTTTACTCCCAACAATTTCTCAATGCAGTCTATCAAGAGGAGTCCATGTATTTCTCTTTCATATTGGTACAGAGAGATAATTTTCTTAGATGTTTAAGTTTCCTGAATGTTCACCAAATCTTTTAGAATACAGTACTCAGCCACCTGCTGGTTGGCATAAAATGTTAAATTATGTAAAATGGAGTACTCAGGGAGGAAATTTCTAGAACATTTCACAGTTGTAGATTTTAAAGGATTTCTAAACATAGACATAAATCTATATCTGATTCTATAGTAATGTCCATTTAAATTTCTAATCACCTGTCTGCCACTCTGCAGATGAAACTCAATTTGAAATCATGTTCCTGCACAGAGCAGCTGAAAAATCAGGTCTAAAGATGTAGATGAGGGAAGCCAGTTTGTACTGAGCAAAGGTAACAGAGCTAATATTTCTTGTAATTAATATGGCTTCCCAAATACTGCTGATAATATTTCATGCCATATTTGCATATACAGCTTAGTACTTGGAACTCTGGAGATACCTAGTTTCAGTAATATTTTTTTAGTTGTTAATTTGGGTGAAGTGCAGGTGCTAGCTGCCATTACCTGAACTTTTTCCTATATTTTCTTAGAGTTGCACAGGTTGCAAAATATTTTGACATCTCAGAAACTCACATTTGAAAAGGCTTTATTTTCAATACTGTGCAGTATTGCATCACTAGATGTCTAGTTAATTTAGATTCAGTGTCAGACAGGCAGATGCAGAATTCTGGAGGGTGAGCAAGAGCAACTTAATAACAGCTACTCATACAATGCTTATCAAAAGGTACAGCTGTAATTTAATATTCTACATACCAAGTAAGTAGACCATCAATTGACTTCTATTTAGATGCTTTCAATATTAATAATAGTATTAAAGTGGTTCAAATGTTACTAGCATGAAAGAAAATTCAACTGTAGGAAAATTCAGGTTATTAGTCTTGTGAGCTGGTTTGTAAAAAAAACTTAATAATAGAAAATTAAGAATTTGCAGATAGGTCTCTAATTGTATGTTCTAAAATAAATTAAAAGATGCTTCTTTTTTCCATTTGTTTATTTTTGGTACACAGATAGTATTTGGTGCTTATGTAGATATAATATCTATGACAAGTTACTCAGGGGAGATGACGAAGGGTTTTTGAACCCGAAAGCTTGCTTAATAACTATTCTCCAACCATTTGGGTTGGTCTAATAAAAGATATCAAATTCACTCAAGGAACCTTGTCAAGGGAGATGATACTTTTATCACTCCCTAGATTTCTGTTTCTCACCTGGAAGTTACTGCAATGCATCCAGAGATTCCATTACATTCTGACAGATGAAAACATTTGGGACCATATCCTATTCTATGTAGTGGGCATCTAAGTAAATTTAGGACCCTTTTTCTAATTCTATTACATCCTATTCAAGTCCCTGAACATCCATTAATGCATCTGATTTTGTAACCTATTATGATTTTACCCTTAAGATTTGAGTCACAAAAAAGCAGCAAAGAAGAAGAGGATCCACCCACCTTTTGTATTAACAGTTTTTCAGGGACTCAAGCAGGCTGGAGCAAGATCATACTTAGGTGCCTAAGTCCATCTGTATACCTAGTAGGTGAAATAGGATCTGGTCCTTGGTGGTCAACAAAAAGTAGATGACCAAATTTATCAAACAGGTATGTGAGTTTATCAAGTCAAGCAAAGATTTCTTTTCTTATTCCAAAGGCTACTAAAATACCTTGCAAGGAAATGGAATTCTATAGTGCACACTTGGTAACTACTCTCACTAACAAAAACCCTATTGGATAAGATGTAAAAATAGATAGAACCCAAGAAGGTAACGTGATGAAAAGAAAGTTACAGTACAAAAAGATCTGTAATCAAGGTGGACAGAAAACTCTACTTTTTCGAGAAATATTTAGGGACAGATCTTCAGCTATGGTCTGATCCAAAGCATACTGAATTGCCTCATTGCCTTCAACAAGCATTTAAGTCAGGCCCTATTATAAATTAGCAGATCTATTTACTTTAATTTATACTAAATGTAGATCTAGGCCTTTGGGGAATTACCTTATGGCATTACTTCAAGCACTGGGGTTATACTATATTACAAGTTCATAACACTTTTCTAGTTCAGTTCAAAAAGATTGGAAAATTTCTGGGTTTGTTTTTTTTTTTTTCCTGAGAAGTAGTTTAAATGCCTATAAGGCCTAGCAATTGGAAAAGACTAGTGAAAGGCTAAAGTAATCTAGTGAAAATCCACCTAGCTTAATTAACATCAATCAGTTGAAACTATACACAGGTGAGTGATCCCTTTTAACAAAATCCTATGTGGATTTCCACAAATTCACGGATTTGCGTAAAGTATCCATATTATCAAATATCATTGTGAATTTCAGTTGGAAGGCAGTACTGTTTTTTAATGATTGAGAGCATGCTTGAACCCAGGTTTTCTGCCCTGATATACTGCTATCTTTTGATCTTGAGCATCAATAGATCTTTAATTTGGGGTTCACAGGTCATTAGGGGGGCAGAGCCAGAGTGTACATGTACCCCATTGCATACCCACATTTTCCCATCACATACAGAGTACATGATATGAACTCATGCCCTGCCATGCACTGTTGGATGGGTTTGAAGCAGCAGTCCCAGCATACCTTGCTGGATCTAGGTAATCTTACTAACCTCTCCTTCAAAAAGCCAGTCAACTGGTCACAAGAGCATAGCAATAGCTTAATGTATATGTTGATGACTCTGTGAATAATTATACTGGCATTGTTTGAAAAATGCCCACATTTACTAGCAAGTGTCCCAAAACCTTGTGCCAATGATTATCCACTGAATATGAAAATAATGTAAAGAACATGATGAAACATGAGGAAAACATATCAAAACTTGGGATGCAAGATCAAATCAGGTGCTGCCCTGACACAAGCCTATGCAGATTTTGAGTAGGTGCTGGACAGTGGAAGAAAAAAAATACTTCTGCAGAGGAAAAAACAATGAAGGGCATGGAGGAAAAGTTAACCCCAGAACTCTTCCATCAGAACACATATATTGGCCAGGATCTGGATCCAGAGCCTTGGCAAGTACCCACTCTCTTATGAAGAATGTTTTCTGTGTTTAGCATGTCAGAGCTTTTAGGTAAGTTGCTGGTTGCTATGTGATAGTATAGTTGAGTTAACATCCTACTGGAAATGGAAGAAGACAAGTAAGGTAATGAGATTTGCTTCAGCTAATCCATCCCCACGGGGTGCATCTACAAGAGATGCTGTTGCCCTGAGGGGTCAGGCCAACTCTCAGAATCTCAACATTGCACTGTTAGACAGGAGGGTGTGACACAATTGCACATATACAAACACACAAATCAATTAGGTGCATACACACACAGACTACCAACTTAGGCACATACACATCCAAACCTGCCTAGGCTCATACATATCTATCTCCAATTCAAGCACATACACTATACACCCCAAAAGTTAGACAAAAATCAATTGTCCATACCCACACATTCAGTAGACATACACAGATCACTAATTTGTATATCATGCACACAATGACATATCCACACACTCACAAGTTCACACACATACAACCCACCTACACATACACACAGGTAAGTTCCTAACTTGGATGGTATGGTATGCATGTGTGTGCTTGGGTTACCTAGGATACTTGGAGGAAGGTTAAGATGAGAGAGAGAGAGTTAAAGTGCAGGGAGTGAAAGTTGCCAGGACTGGGATTAGAACCAGTGGACTAGAGAGAAGCTGGCTGAGGAACTGATGCTTGAGGTTACTTAAGGTCAAGTGGCCCCAGGGTTGCTTGAGGTCACTGGTGCTAGGGGAAATGCCCAGTGCAAGGAGGAGACAGCCAGGAAAGAGAGAGAGGCAGAAACCTGGGAGCTTGGGGCTGGAAACTGATGCAGACAGATGAGGGATTGGGGGAGGGGGGCAGATAAATTATGGCAAGGAGGAGACAGCTAGGAAAGAAACTGAGGCAGAAACCTGGGAGCTCAGGGGAAAAGGCAGAGGGGATAAGACAGCAGCAAAGAAACAGAGGGTTTGCAGGCAGAGAGGAGCTCAGGACCGGTGTTGGAGGTGACAGTGAGCCAAAAGCAGGAAAGGGAGGAATAAGACAGAAGTTAGAGGGGCGAGGAGCAGAGATTGAAGCAGGGCCAGAACCGTAGTAAAGTAAAACCCAACTCAGGGGTCCAAATAACAATTTTATTAAACAAACAACACACGACACAGCTCCATGAAGTCATTGGTTCACACACACACACACATACACGCACACACACACATGCAAGCACTCACAATGGCAGCAGGAGAAAGAGACTCAGTGGAAGGGTTGGAGTCCAGGTAGGGAAGAGAAAGAGTCCAAGCCCTTGGTTAAAGAGAGGGTGGGGGTAATAGCTATCTATCCAGACTGGAAAGGGGTCTTTGTCCAGTAGGTGTTATCCAGAGGGGGGTTGTCAGCAGGGCCTCTGGGTAATTAGGTAGTGTGGCATGGTGCTGGTCCAGATGGAGAGGGCATCCCCAGGAGTCAGTTTTCACTACCCCTTTTTATGGGGCAGACTACCTCTGATCTCCTTTGGGGAGGGCCTGTCCAGGCAATGTCAGTCCTGTTCCAGAGGGTTCTAGGCATTCTTACTGAGCATGTGCAGCCTTGGCACAATGGTGGGTTGACTCATCTTTTGTTTTTTGAATGCTGAGGGTGGTTCCAAGGGCTGGGTCATTGGTCCAGGTATTGGTGTTGATGGTTTGGTCATTCAGAGGGAGCTATTTTTAGTCCTACTGCCATTGTCTCTCAAGCACCCTCATTCATCCCCATTCATTCAGGAACCAAATTACATAGGAGAAAAAGTCAGAAATGGTTGGGGAAGGGGAGGGAATTAATTAAAAAAAAGAAAAAAGAAAAACTGGGGGTTTTGCTACAATGCTAGTGTGCAGTTGTTACTGCACATTTATTTAGTACTTGTATTAGCAAATACTAAATAAATGTGGAGTGCTCAGTATTTTTCAGCTACTGCACAGTCAGTGTCTTGTGTAAGACACACCCACTTTGGAATACCTTCATAGAATAGAGTCATAGAATCATGGGGCTGGAAGGGACCCAGAAGCATCATTGGCCCCCTGCATGAGCAGGAAAGACATCTGGGGTCAGATGACCCCAGCCAGGTGACCATCCAGTCTTCACTTGAAGACCTCTAGTGGGGAGCTTGTTCCATAGTCTGGACACCCTGGTTGTAAAGAAGTTTTTCATAATGTTCAGCCTAAAACTATCCTCCAGAAGTTTGTGGCTGTTGTTTCTAATTTTCCCTCAGGGTGCCTTGGTGAACAGTTGTTCACTGAGCCCCTGATGTACACCTCTGATATAACGGTAAGCCACAATCAGGTCCCCTCTCAGCCCTCTTTTCTTTAGGCTGAAGAGTTTGAGATCCCTCAGCCTCTCCTCATATGACTTGCCACGCAAGTCCCTGATCATTCGAGTGGCCCTTCTCTGGACCCTCTCAAGCTTTAGCATGTCCTTGTTGAAGTGTGGTGCCCAGAACTGGATGCAATACTCCAGCTGCGGCTGCACCAATGTTGAATAACATGGGAAAATCACTTCTTTGGATTTCATGGAGATACATTGATTGATGCATGCCAGAGTTTCATTGGAACTAGCGGCTACTGTGTTGCATTGCTAGCTCATATTCATGCTGGGGTCTATTTTTACTCCCAGATCCCTTTCATTTGTAGTGCTGGTCAGGTTAGCGATGCCCAGCCTGTAGGTGTGCTGGAGTTTCTTCCTTCCCAGATGCAGCACTTTGCATTTCTCTATGTTGAACCTTATCTGGTTCCATTCTGCCTAACATGCCAGCCTGTCTAGGTCTGCTTGTATCTGCAGCCTATCTGTGGGTGTGTCTGCACAACCCCATATCTTGGTGTTTTCCGTGAACTTGGCCAATGGGCTTTTCACCCCCTCGTCCAGGTCATTGATGAAGATATTGAACATCACTGGGCTAAGTACCGACCCCCAGGGTATGCCACTGCCCACATCTCACCAGGACAACAGTGATCCATTCATTTGGACTCTCTCTGTCCAACCCTGCAACCAGTTTTACACTCACTTGACGGTCCTGCAGCTGAGCCCTGGAAGATATCAGGCTTAACTGTAGGATTGTCAAGTAGGTGCAAAACTGGTTGCAGGGCAGGACACAGAATCTTCCAGTTTTCTGATCAGTACCTGATGGGATACCAGGTCAAAGGGTTGCTGGAAGTCAAGGTGTATGATGTCCACCACTTTTCTCTTGTCCAGGTGATGAGTCACCTGATCATAGAAAGAAATGGGGTTGGTCAGACAAGACCTGCCCTCAATGAAGCCATGCTGGCCATCATCATGCCTTCTTCAAGTTTGTCACATATAGCCTCTTTGATGAATGTTTCTAGGATTTTTCCTGGAATAGTTTTGCTAATTGGCCTGTAGTTTCCCAGGTCTTCACACTACCCCTTCTTGAAGATGGGCAGAACATTGGCCCTCTTCTAGTCCTTTAGGATTTCTCCAGAGATTTCTCCAGAGGCCCATGATTTTTGAAAGACCTTTGCCGGGGGCTCTGCAATTACTTCAGCCAACTCTTTCAGCACTCCTGGGTGGAGTTCATCTGGTCCTGCTGATGTTTATACATCTAATTTCTTTAATTGATTGTATACCAGTTCTATGGCAATGGTGGGAATGGTATCAGTCCTGCCCTGCTCATTCTGTGCCCTACCTGGCATGTTGTTCTCCTTGGTCTTGTAAAAGACTGAGGCAAAGTAGTCACTTAGGAGTTCTGTTTTTAACTGAGTGGTAGTGACCAGGTATCCTGAGGCATTGAGCAGTGGCCCCACGCTCCCATTATTATTTCTTTTAATCGCTATGTAGCTAAAGAAGGACTTCTTGTTGTCCTTGTTTCTTGTAGCTAGTTTTAGTCTGGTTTCTGCCTTAGCTTACCTAATCTGTTTTCTACAAGTGCAGGCCATTGTCAAGTAGTCTCCCTTCACTTTGTACCCTGGAGAGAAGATCAGGGAACAGGGAAGGAACCCCAATAGAACAACCACTGTCATATTGCACTTCATTCACAGGATGCTATCAGAGGGTTCAGTACAGGGCAGTAATCACCTTGTTAGATTTGCATTGACATAAAACTGCCTCTCCTTTAGGGCTACTGTATGTATCAGTCAGCAACCTCAGTTAATCCTCTTTTCTGTGGGAGCCAGGAAAGTGGAAAGTAGGGGAAGCAGCTGTAACAACAAAGCTGGTTTCATCAAACATCATCTTGCATAGCACATGGACATGCCTAACTACTTTATGTGGCTACATTTTTGCCTCTGTGTATCTAACCTTGTTCTTACCATCCATGTTCAGAAATGCTTGATTATGGTTCTAGAGACAAGTCCATATCCACTTTATGGAGATTCACCTTCGCTATAGATTAAATGCTCAATTGGGGAGTGGAGCGGGTGGAGAAGGTACCCTTTTTTGCCCAGTAGTCAAGAGGCATGCTCAAGACAGGGGAGACTTAGATGCTAGCTTTACTCACCCAAGAGGTTTTGAGCTTTGATTCCCCATGTTGTAAGATAGCAACCTCAGGATCAGGCCCAATGGGAGCACCTTCCTTTTCAAGGCAGGCCACTTTGCTGTTAAGAAGAAAGCACTGTGGATTGTTGGAAAACAAGGAGGAAGGGAGCTTGATCTGCTGTCCTGATTGGGGGGGGAGGTAAGGCTTTGCTTCCAGTTGTTATGTCTCAGCTCTGTGTTCTTGGGCAACCCTAGCACAGGATGCAGTCTGTCTGACTCACAAGGACTCACCCTCCCTCCCTTCCCTCCTCTACCTAAACGAAACTGATTAAGATGCAGTGAGAGACGCACCTAAAACTCTCCAGATAAGGGTGATAAGAGTGAAACAACTGCCCTAGGTCTCATTTACATCCGAGATGGAACCAGATGACCATTCATTTACATGAGAGATGGAAAACAGAAAGCCTGAAGCAGAGACTGCAGTGAATTCTGGGACCAGAGAAGCAGGAGAGCGCTGCATGATGGGGAATCTGTGCTTCCAATTTTAATCAACCCATGTTCACACACACCCAACTCAGCATTTATCAGACCAGTTCTAATCTGGATTTGCTAAGGACTTTTCTCCCCCCAGACACACACACACAGCTCTAAGTTTAATAGGCATCTCGGGCTGTACATTCCCAGGTCCCACTATGGGAGGCCTATTTAAACTTGATTGACTAAAACTCGGTTGCCGGGTTAGGGAATGCTGAGGCAAGAGACCGAGTCCGAGGGGGTACGGGCAACATTTGAACAATGGTTAAGGGTTCATCACAGCATCCAGCCTGCTGGAGCCCTAATCCCAGGTGTTGTCGTATCTTTCCCGAGACGACTGGTGGGAGTCCTCTCCACAAAAGGTTATGAGCATCCCAATAATTGCTTTAAGTCTGTTAAAAGACTATATTAAAATCTGGAAAAGTCATGCTAAGCTGAGGCTTGTGCACAACAAGTAAAAATCCAAAATCCTGATGCTGCAAGCTATCTATTGTTCCTGAAGAAACCATGAGATATCCCATCAGGATATCTGCCATCCATAGGAATCTCAAGCTGGCTCCCAAGTATTTGGGTTACTCCCTTATCTTAAGTGTTTCCTGATTATCAATCAGTTTCCTGAGATGGTCCAAATCAGATAACCCCTTGTCAATAGAAAAGACAATGATTTTACACTACTGAGGGTGCTTTGAAGCAGCTGAACTGAGGGTATAAAAATCTGTAAGTGTGTGCGCTTAAAAAAAAAAAAAAAGAAAGAAAGAAAGAAAAAGAAGAAGCAGGAGGAAAGAGGGAGAAAAGGAAAGAAGAAGAAAACTCCTGTGCTGACACCATCTCCTGTCGTTCTTGGGATGCTGGAAGAACAGATCATCTCTTTCTTCAAGGACTTTGCTACGGACTGTGCCTGTCAGCTTTGCAGCCTGAGTACCGTGGACTCAGTGAGATTCCCAGCGTTCTCTCTCTCCTCTCTAGGCATAAACTTCTGAACCTGAACTGTATCAGTTAAGCTTGAGCTAAGTTTCCCCAAATACTTAGTGAAACCAGGGTAGTATTGTCATTGTTTGTGTTTGTTTTTCTTTTGCATGTCTATTACTACTAGTACTATTATATATTTCATATGTTTAGCAATAAATAACTTTTATAGGCAAACTGGTAGTAACTGGGTGTATTTTTCCTTCTCTGCTTCTTTTTCCTCCCGTGCTCTGCAGCAACGCTTCTTTTACCTATGCTAAAGATCCCTGTGAAGCCCAAATTATTGTGGGGTCTGCTCATCAAGAGGCCAAAGATTGGGACGTGCTGAGTTTGAAACACATAAAGGGATCAGCTTGTACAAGCTGATTGACCCAGTTTGACTCAGACGTGCCCTTATGAACTGAATGCTGGCCCATGAGTGTGTCAGCTGGACACCCAGCTGGATTCAGAGGGGTTCTGTTTACCTGTGTGCTTGTGTCTGACTGCATTTTATTGTTGCTCTTATGAACTGATTCTTGGCATATGAGGGTGTCAGCCTGTCCATGCTGATCAGCCTGGCCAGATCAGGCGTGTCACGTTAATTTGTGTGTGTTTGTGTGTATGACTGATTTGGTGACTGGAGGAACCCAGTCCCATTGAGATTGAGTCCTGCAAGATAGCTCCACTGGGGGTGAGGGCTTGCAGAAGGGAGAAATACAGCTCCGTATAGTAATACAAGCAGCACATTGACAGAATCACCAAGACCCTAGAAACTATCCCTAATAAATGAGCACACCCCAAAGTAATGGGTAAATTTGGTAACACAGTGTTGTTTGTGCTATTTGTATTAAGAGTTATTAGGACAACTGCATAAACAACATCTGGGCAGAAAACAGGCTATACATTACTCTTCTTGAAATTCCCTACATATAGTGCTGGAATGTATGCAAAGAATGCACCATTTGGAAAGGCTTTTAATGGCAACACCCATTGTATTTCATAAAAGAGAGGCCTGTTGGAAGATGTTACTCAGAATCACTATCACAAATGAGTGTGTGCCTATGCCTGAACAGAGAAAATAATAGCTTTGGGATTGGTAGTAGCGAATTCCAAGATCTCATTTTCCTTTCAGAAAATGCAAGGTGTACAGTACTGAGCATTTTCCAGCCCTCGGTCACTGGGCCACTCACCTTATAGGATGCAGGGTGACCCTTTCCCTTGACAAATCTCTCCTGAAATCAGACTTCTGTGATACGTCTTGCCACGCATATCCAGCTTACATAGGACGGTAGCATGGTCATACAAAGAATTTATGCTCCATTTGTTGTCTGTTAATCTTGTGCATGTCAGGCTCAAGTCCCAAACAATCCAGTGCATAATTTATCTCCTTGTGATTCTATAAACTGTGCTAACCAATTATTTTTTTAAATGCCAATATTTTTTAAAATATACAGGTGTTTCACAGTAGCTTAGCCTTCACCTCCAACTGGAAAGAGGGTCCTAGTCTACACCAGTGTCCCTTGCTAATTACTCCCTCTATTATAGTACAGATTCCCCAAATGCCGAGTTTTTTCCTTGTATGGAAACTTAAACCAGATATTCATCGTTATTTACTTAAAACCCTTAAGCCCTGTATTTCATCACACACATATCACTAGTTTTAAAGCCCCACCTAGTCCTTGGAAGCAATTTTAAAGGGTTCTTTCTTATCCAAATGCCATGCACCAAGGCTTATTCAACCTAGTACATTAAGACTCTCATAAGGACACCTGTCTGTATTCAGCATCTCTGGCAGGCAAGGCATTATTGAGGGATAGAGAAAGGGAGAATCACGGTCTTAAGCCTTGAGTATTTAGCGGTAGTAAAGTATCCTGTTACAGCCAGCAAAATAGATTCATAGATTCATAGATGTTAGGGTCGGAAGGGACCTCCATAAATCATCGAGTCTGACCCCCTGCATAAGCAGGAAAGAGTGCTGGGTCTAGATGACCCCAGCTAGATACTCATCTAACCTCCTCTTGAAGACCCCCAGGGTAGGGGAGAGCACCACCTCCCTTAGGAGCCCATTCCAGACCTTGGCCACTCTAACTGTGAAGAAGTTCTTCCTAATGTCCAATCTAAATCTGCTCTCTGCTAGCTTGTGGCCATTGTTTCTTGTAACCCCCGGGGGCGCCTTGGTGAATAAATACTCACCAATTCCCTTCTTTGCCCCCGTGTTGAACTTATAGGCAGCCACAAGGTCGCCTCTCAACCTTCTCTTGCGGAGGCTGAAAAGGTCCAGTTTCTCTAGTCTCTCCTCGTAGGGCTTGGTCTGCAGGCCCTTGACCATACGAGTATCCCTTCTCTGGACCCTCTCCAGGTTATCCGCATCCCTCTTGAATTGCGGCGCCCAGAATTGCATGCAGTACTCCAACTGCAGTCTGACCAGCGCCCGATAGAGGGGAAGTATCACCTCCTTGGGCCTATTCGTCATGCATCTGCTGATGCATGATAAAGTGCCATTGGCTTTTTTGATGGCTTCGTCACACTGCCGACTCACGTTCATCTTGGAGTCCACTAGGACTCCAAGATCCCTTTCCACCTCTCTGCCACCCAGCAGGTCATTTCCTAGGCTGTAGGTGTGCTGGACATTTTTCCTCCCTAGGTGCAGCACTTTGCATTTCTCCTTGTTGAACTGCATTCTGTTGTTTTCTGCCCGCTTGTCCAACCTGTCCAGGTCTGCCTGCAACTGTTCCCTGCCCTCTGGTGTGTCCACTTCTCCCCATAGCTTTGTGTCATCTGCAAACTTGGACAGAGTACATTTCACTCCCTCATCCAAGTCACTGATGAAGACATTAAAGAGTATCCGTCCAGGGACTGAGCCCTGCGGGACCCCACTGCCCACACCCTTCCAGGTCGGAACCAACCCATCTACCACGACTCTCTGGGTGCGACCCTCCAGCCAATTTGCCACCCACCGGACTGTGTAGTCATCCAAGTCACAGCCTCTCAACTTGTTCACCAGAATGGGGTGGGATACTGTATCGAAGGCCTTCCTGAAGTCTAAGTATACAACATCCACCCCTCCTCCTGTGTCCAGGCGTTTTGTAACCTGGTCATAAAAAGAGACTAGATTGGTCAGGCACGATCTGCCTGCCACGAACCCGTGCTGGTTCCCCCTCAGCATAATTTGTCCTGTCAGGCTCTCACAAATGTGAGCCTTGATAATTTTTTCAAAGACTTTGCCAAGGATGGAGGTGAGACTGACTGGCCTATAGTTGCCCGGGTCCTCCTTCCTCCCCTTTTTGAAAATGGGGACCACGTTGGCCCTTTTCCAGTCCTCCGGGACTTGGCCCGTGTGCCACGAGCGTTTGAATATTCCCGCCAGTGGCTCTGCAATGATGTTGGCCAGTGCCTTCAGCACCCTCGGATGGAGCCCATCCGGGCCTGCCGATTTAAAGGCATCCAGTTCTTCCAAGTGACTCTGCACCATCTCAGGGTCTACGCATGGAAGTCTGGCACCTTGCTGCTGCCTCTCTACAACCCCAGTGAGAGACTTGTCGTGTCCCTCGCTTAGGAACACTGAGGCAAAGAACTCATTGAGGAGTTCAGCCTTGTCCCCCCTGTCCGTCACCAATTGTTTCTGCCCATTTAGCAGGGGTCCTATTCCTCCCTGGGCCTTCCTTTTACTCCCTATGTATCTAAAAACCAATTTCTTGTTGTCTTTTACTTGGGTTGCCATCCTCAGCTCCATGGTAGCTTTGACCCGTCTAACTGCCTCCCTACAAACACGAGCAGAGGAGGTATATTCATCTTTGGTGATCTCTCCCTTTTTCCACTTTTTATGTGCTCCCCTTTTGGCCCTTAGGCTGCTCTGGATTTCTGTGGTCAGCGAGGGAAGCCTCCTGGCCCCTTTCCCTCTTTTGCCTCGCTTGGGGATCGTCTTGCTTTGTGCCCGAAGGATCGTTTCCTTAAGGCACAGCCACCCTTCTTGGGCTCCCATCCCTTCAAAACTCCTACTCTGCAGTGCGTCCTTAACTAATCACCTGAGTTCACTGAGATCAGCTTTCCTAAAGTCTAGCACTTTCACCCTACTAGTTACCTTACCCACTCGACGTCTTATAGTGAATTCTATTATTAGGTGATCACTGTCCCCTAGATGGCTAAGAAGGTTAAGAAGTTTAAAAGAAGGTTATCCATCTGTTCTGGCATCCATAGCACATGACATGTTGATGTTAGCTGTTGTGAAGGAGGGCAAAGAAGGGAGAACGTTAGGATTTACTTCAGTAGTTATTCAAAATTTGAAACTATCCAGCTTGTTTCCATTAGGAATCTGGTATCATTGACACTTTCCTATTTATCTACAAAGAATATTCAAAATTCTGTTTCTTGAACACAGGAGAAAGCAAAGAACAGGAGAAAATTTGCTCATAGCTCCACTCTCATTTTAGCTCCAAAAAGCTCTTTCTCTAGGTTTTGCTCAGGGTGCTTTTTCAGTTTGTGCCAGGATCTTTCTTCTTGCTTTTACCAGTTTCTCTGCCTTTTTTACTGTTTCTCTGGCATATTCACATATCAGGAGGTTACTTACACTTAAGAATAGGCAAACTACACCTTGCATCAGCCTTTGCTGACCTGTGCCCAAATCTCAAGTGGAGGCTTGATATTGTGTCAGCTACTTGATTACATAAAAAAGTTACTAGCTCCTTTGCACTTATACTTACACCCACAAACTTCAATAAGGTTTAAGCCAGCCTATAACACTAAAATGAGTTATCAAGGCTGTAGGGAAAATGTTATATTAGTATGGCAAAGGGTATCCCCATATATGGAGGAATAAAAGAAAAGAAAAAACTGACTTTTCAAGCGTAACAATACATTAAGGAATACCTAATAAAAATAGCAAGATTAAACAATACCAAGGTAGGACTTGAAAATTGTCTGCAGTGCAGTCGTAATGAGAGACTTCTTAATAGAAAAGTGATGATTTTAAGAATTTCAATTACACCTATAAATTTTGAAAAGCTTTTAGACCATTATTTTCCCTGAGTCAATCGCTGGGCATTAGACAGCTCATTTACTTACAATACCCAGACAGCATATTAATCATCACTTAGGTCCATTCTTTCCTCATCATACTATGTTTTTCATCTACTATTAGCTACCCCTTTCTTTTTCCTTTAAAAAAATGAAAAATGTCTCTAAATTACTTTCCAGCTGCAGATACTTTTTTTTTACGTTTCAAATTAAAGATGATATCCCTGAAAGGAGGGCTTTTTTTTATTCCAAAAGGAGGTCAGCTGAATGACTTGGCATTTGTTTTTGGCATGAGATACTTTGTTGCAAAAGCACTCTTTGCTTTCTTGTTTCCAAAGAAGCAGTGGCCAAGTGAAGATGATATGTACTGTTAATGGTAGAAGGTGATACAGATGGCTATAGAGACAGATACTGACTGTATCAGCCATCTACAGGCTGATTTATTATGCAGCATAAAACATCAGTCTCAGCAATGACTGCTGTCATCCAGAGAAACAGAGTTGCATTCCTTGACATGCAAAATAGTCAGCAGTAAACCCAGTCAGGCTGTCTGTATGAAATAGCTTATTTGCAATTATCTGACAAATATTTTTATGAGCATATTTGAATGAATGCAATATTTCCCAGCTGCTCCTGCGAAGCAGTTCAGCAATGCACTTAGGCACATGCTTAACATTGAAATCAAAGGGTGCCTATACATACATTCGGGAGTGGGGGGAGGGGAGCATTTTAATTAGAGCTATTCCCAGAGAAGCAGTCTAATTAAAATGCCCAGCACCATGGTATTATGCCCCACACATATAAAAATGGCCACGGGACCATAAAGCTCATCAAATGATCTTTAGTTAAAGTTCCCCAGGGGCCATTTTTTAAACCTATGGGGGCTTATATATGTGACACTGCAGCAATGCTAGAGCTCTCTAATTAGAACATGTCGGAGCACATATATAGGCCCCCAAAATGAGTTAGGAACAAAAGTAAATAAGTAAATTGTGGACTTGTGCCACACTGGTCCACATATAGCTAAATAACCGTTATAGCTCAAAAGATTCCTGCCCTGGCTCACCTACAAGAAGGGAGGATATGGGGAAACACAAACCAGATGATTACAGGTGATAGTGAAGAGAGCAGGCCTGAAGTCCTCATCTCTTGTTGAGTGGCTGAAGGTAACCACCTCTCATGTTTTTGCTTCCTGATAGCCTTTCCCTGAAGGAAGAGAGAGCCAGTAGCTTAACAAGTTCTCTAAAACATTGATTTCCTTTGGTTGAATAAAAATTGTGGATTTGCTTAAGAGGGAAGGGAAGGGTTGAGTCTTGGCAACCTGATCCGGATAGTGGTCCATATGCTGGAGACTAGAGATGGAAGAGGGTTAGGCCTGTTATGCCACGAGGGGCTGCCCTGTTCAATGGAACCTGTGGCAACTTGGTGATGAATCTGAGCAATGTCTCAGATTCCCTACTGAAAAGGGAAGCCTGAGAGACCCAGGTGTTTGAACTACTGGTTTTGAGAATAATATAGATCTCCTTAAGTGGATGACAAAAAGTAAATGGCATCAGGAGGTGACTAACAATAGCAGTTTCTGCAACAGATGACCCCTCAAGAGCTAGTTTGTGCATTCTGGGTACAACAGAAAGAACAGCAACAACAGCTGATTTAACAGTGTCCCATGCACCCTCAAGCTGCCTGAAGGCCTGAGGGAGCTGAGCCTGCAGAAACTCTGGGTTTGGCCCTAATGATACCAACCACGCCATTGAGACTCAAAAAGAGCCCAAGTGACAACTCAGTCACTTCTTGTTACAGTGACCTAGAAACAGATGCATCTTCTGGTAGGGACTGCAGCTTATAAATCACTGTTTATATAGCCGAACTCCACACAAGCTAAAAAGCCTTGCTTCTTAGCAGAGTCAACTGCTTTAGCCACATCATTGTGTTTAATCTGGCTATACTGCTCCTGATTCCAGAGCTAGAGCATGAAGCATTAGCTTGGGTATATCTATATGGCACTATTTTGGTCTGTATACATATATAGAGACTTTTGCTGTACAATGGCCCCTCCCTGAGGGATGGAAGAAAATACTTTAGACTTTTTTTTTCAGAAATTTACCACAGAACTGAAGGAAAAAGATCCTGTTATGACTCAGTGATTCGTTTATATTTATGATTATCTTTGGACCACTGATAATCCTGGAAGGGTGGGCTCAACTGATCTAGTATAACATATCACCTGAGCACTGCTGACCAGAAGGTGGGCTAAGTGTTGTCTTATGCTATTAAGGGTGTCATAGGAGATTTCATGTGTGTCAGAATTTGGTCATAGAGAGGTTTGAGTGGTCATCTAAATCATAAGGAATGGTTTCTGCTCTCTATCTGCATTACTCAAAGCAAACATTTTTTGTGCAAATATATTAATTTATACCCTCATTGCCCATAGGAATAGAAACTCTTTCAAAAATATTTATGCAAATCAAACACAGTGCACAAATGTTCATGGAAAGTGAATAAAAGGTTATCAATTAAAGTCATAATTCAGTTTTAGCAAACACCCTCTGAATAATTTTTCTCCCACTGTTTGATCAGCTCATTCATTACCAAGATTAATTGGTTGGCCCTTTGTATACGTTTGTCAGTTTGAGTGTGGATGTTAAAAAATACAGACCAAGATAATCCAGAAGAAGACCCAAGGGAAAAGGAACTTTTATTTTTATATATAACGGAGCTTTTCTATGCCACTGGAAAAAATTATGTTAATTATTAATGATATTAATCACTTTAAGAGACAGAGAATGAGAAATATAAAGCTTAATGGATGTGCTTTCCTTAGGCTATCTTTTTAAACAAGATTTTTCAACATTTCATTTTAAATCAAGAAAATCATCAAAGTACAGGGTCTCACCCAGTTCCTTTATTTTCTTCATTGAGGTTCTGATAGAATTTAGTAATAGATAAATATTTTCTCTTTATTCTTCCTTTGTATATTTGGATGGCAAGCTTTGGTGAATAGTAATAAACAGAATAAACTATTAAAGAATCTCAGTTATTTTTTAAATAAACAATTGATAATGTAGTAACAGCAGCAGTATAAAACGTGTATTTAATTGTAATACTTAGATTTATGTGTACTGCTTCAAAGCAGTTTTGTATTATGGAATCCTTGGCAACAACTCCATAATCAAGTCTGAGATTAGAATTTAAAACAAGATTAAAGGCCCTGTTTCATACAGTATGGAATACTTCAAGGCTTCACATTGCCACAGTTTTTGATGTCACTTCTAGTAAGGTATTTACTGACTTTTACAAAGGAAACCTTTCAAAAAGGAGGAGAGGGAGTTTGTTTGTTTGAGATTTTGTCCAATTTCCCCTACACTTCATCAGGTTCCTTTAACTAAACAAACCTAATTCACACAAACTCTGAATTCCACACACATTCTTACAGTTTGACATGTGTCAATACTGAAAGTTTAAATCTAAGTAGATAAAGAGTGCATACTTAAGATTGACTTGCCAATTTTGTTTTATTTTGTCTCCAGCTTCACAGCACAGACCTCGTGGAAGAGATGTAGGAGTGAGCAGGGGTACAGGAAAAAGTGAACAGACTTTTAAGGAATATGAGATAAGGGATCATGAGTTTTCTTTAGAGGGGACATGTAGGAGTAGTGCAAACTTGAGCTAAGTGGGCCAGGAATGAAGAAGTGAGAGGAAAAGGGATTGCAATTCTTCTATGATACTGATAACCAGGGATCCAGCCTTTCCATTTCTCATGGAAAAATGCAGATTTTTCCCTTTAAAGGAGAAAAAGGTGGATTTTTTTTTCCTTTTGAAGTGGGAGATCACAAGCTTCCCTTTGCAGGCTGGCAGAGTTCCAGCCTGCAAGTTGCTTGGGTCTGGAAGGTAGTGGGGGGTGGGGAAGAGGGTGATGAGAGGCAGGGGGCACCATGTGTGTTCATGCACACACAGAAACGGCCAGCAATACAGCTCAGCAAGGTGGTGGGATACCGGGTTAAATCTATGAGATGGTGTGGGGTTGGGGGGGCCAAGGCTTGGGTGTTGCCCAGGAGGATGGCTGTGTGTGTGTGGGGGGGGGGGATGTATGTGTGTGGCATGGGTGTGTGGAAGGGATGTGCACATGGAAGCAGTGTGATGTGTGTATGCGGGGTAGAGGGGATGTGTGTGGTGGGGGACATGTGTGGGTGTGTCTATGACACAGTGCAGGCATCTGTCGGTGCTGGGGGAAGGTGTCTGGGCACCAGGGCTGTGGTGGGGCAGGGGGGTCTGAAACAGTGCTCTGTGCCCAGCTCTGCATTTCTGCCAGTGGGGACCACCTGGAGGTGCCTTCCCCCAAAGCCACAGGAGAAGGGGGTAGTGGGGGTCCTTTAGCAGTGGTGGGGAGCTGCGTGATTGTGTTTGTGGCTCTGGGGGCTGATGTTTGTGATATCAGGCACAGGGGTGGGGTGGCCAGGAGATGCTGGCTGGGGCAGGGTAGTGCCACAGATGTCCCTTCCTCCTTCCTCTGACCTACACCGGGGCCAGACTCCCACCACCTCTGCCTGCATGTTCCAGAGCCACCACTGCCCTCACTGCTGCTGGGTAGGTAGGGGGCACATCACCTTGGAAGCCATGGCAGTGCAGCTGATGCAGGGCTCTGGATGGCAGTAGCACCAAGCCTCCCCATCCCACTCCACCATCCTGCACCATGTCCCACCCACTGGGCCCCAGAGGTGGATCCGGCTTGGTACCAGTCCAGCTAGGCTGCAGTCTCATGCCCCTCTATTAGTGCAGAAATCTAAGGGGCACATGCCTCCTCATCCCCCCAATGTATTGCCAATGGCATCGCCTATGCCCACACAGCCCATGCCTCACACACTGAGTCTAGGGATGGAGGGCAGCTGGGGGACCCCTCCATCAGGGCTGGTGGGGCCAGGGGCTGTGGGTTTGGAGTGAGGGACACCAGCAGAGGCAAAGGGAGGCAAGGGACTGTGGGTTGGGCGGAGACTGACAGGAATGGGGGGGGGGCTGTTGGTTGGGAATTAGGGGCACTGGTAGGACCAGGGGGCTGTGAGTCGAGAGTGAGGAACACGAGTAGGGATGGGGGGCTGTAGGTTTGGAGTGAGGGGCACCAGCACAGGGGTGGGGAAGGTGGGGGCTGTGGGTTGGGAGTGAGAGGCACCAGCAAGGCCATGGGGTTGTGGGACAGCAGTGAGGAGCACTGGTGGGGATAGGTGCTGCAGGTCAGGAGTGAGGGGCACCAGGAAAATTGGGGGAGGTGGGGACCTGTGGGTTGGGAGTGACTGGTAGGGCTGGGAGGCTGTGGCTTGGGAGTGAGGGGCAATGGCATGGGCAGGGGCAGGGCACCAGCATACCAGGGCTGCTTAGTGCTACAGAGGAGGGTGTGGGAGAAACAGCTGCAGTTGGACCTGTTTCCTGGTGAGTGAAGGGGGCAGGGGGAACTCTGATTTTCTATGATAAATAAGCCAAAATTAAGTGCCAAAATATATAGGTATTTAGAAAATATTTTATTATAATGGCTGCAACACTGGTAAGCTTTTAAATTGCTTTAACATTGTATTTATATCAAAACACTGAAACACTGAGTTTGGTTTTTTTAATAAGAAAATTTTGGAAATTTTTTATCAAAGAATTTTGTATTTTTTTTAACAGAGAAAACAAGGATCCCTGATGATAACTTAACAGTTTACAGTACCCTCTCCCCTAGTTTTGTACCACAAGTGTTAATCTTTCCCCTATCTTCCACCTAGTTAGTCACATAATGGTAATGATAAATGCCCTGTCTTTACTTCATGAACAGCTCACAGGAAGTGTTTAAATATATTTCAATAGCAAGCAAATTAGTAAAAAAGTCAAAATAGGTGATTAAATGATGAAATTAATTATTTATTCAGTGCTAGTCATATATCTTCTGAAAGGTGTTTATATATCTATATCTATATCTATATATCTAGATATATAGATATATAGATATATATCTAACCCCCCAATAACTAACTGGAGATGGTAAATGGCAATACAATACTTCTTTTGCTTGTTTATGTTTCATATATTCTTGAGAGTTTACCTAGAAAAAAACTCGTCCTCCATCCTCCATTAACCCATTACTGAATTTCCTATTGCAGCAACCTCATCTTTGATAATATTTATAAATGAAGTGATAACATATCTCTCCAGTTGTTTAAAACTCTCTTCTGAGAGATTTAATGTGAGACTTACTGTGACCTTCTTTTTAGAGAGCTAAAAGATGAAACTTTCTCTAAGGACTAGAAAAAAAAATTACCATTAATTATTTAGAAGACAAAGAGAATATCTAACTCTATAACAAACTAATGTCACAGCTTTATTTTCAGACAGATTTCTAACATCAAAAGTATTAAAGGGTATTTGCAGACCCTCAAAGCTGTGTGTCTAATTAGCCTAGTTAAATTAAAATATAAATCTCTGTGGGATAATAGATTATTAGATTATCTTTTCAATATTGACAACCAGACTTACTCCTAGAAGGATTTTTCCCAAAGCAACTCATTTTACTCTTGTTAGCCTGTGCCTTTAGGGTTTCAGGACTGAAGATGATTAGGGCTGATGAACCCTTATAATGAAAGAATACCAGAGGTTATGAGTTTCTCATTAAATAGAAGATTCATCTCAGATGGATTCTACTCTTGCAGTTGTCCACATCATTAGCAGGGAAGGGAAAAAAGGTTACATTTAATTTAGCTTGTTTGGAAATGTTCAATCACTGAAGCGAAATTATTTCATAAGAAGGTTGTAGACAGTGTCAGTATCTATGCAATGCTATTTAAATCACTAGAAGTACCAATGAAAGGGGAAGGTCCTAGGCAGAATGTCTAAATCGATGCAACTGAGAGAAAAGAAACTTTCACTGCTATATTTTAATAGCAATTATTGCTCAATATTAGGGAAAAAAAGTGATTTTTTAAGACTCTCAAGAATCACATAATTCTTCTAGGGGCTTCTCATCACTTAGGGTACAAACAAATGTTCAGGGAGTTTATAGGGACATTAGATTGGGTTTAAAATGGCCACCCAGTCTAACTTATTTCACCCATGTGCGGTCCTTACACTTAGATCCCTAGATAGGTCTATCTAAGGGCAAAGTGTACAGGAGTTCCAAGAAGATTAGATTGGTCTAAAAATGGCTGAGCTGATCTAAATTAACCCTACCTCCAAGGTAATCTAACTTAAATTGGGTTGGCCATTTTTAGACTGATCTAACTGTCCCAAACTTCCGTACAATTTCCAGCACAGCCCCAGGGCAAGGAAAGACCAGTCACTGGCCCCAGCCATGTGGCTGTGCTTGTACTACCTGCCCCCCTGACACACAACAACTGATGCCTCACCCCACCTTCAGACAGACAACCCCTACCATAAATGAGGCAGCATCCCTGCAGTCCAGCAAAACCCCTGTCCTGCAAGCTGCTTCCAGTGCCAGTTTTGTCAGTGTTCATCAATGCTGGGAGGTAAGTCAGTTAGGGTGGTTGGAGGGGCTGGAGGGCTAGAGGTGTAGGTTTGCTGGGGTGGAGGTCAGGGGGTTAATTATAGCCCTTGGCCCCGGGAGATGGGGAAGCCCTCATTTCCGCAAGCCCCACCCCCCCGTAGACCCTACGAGCCTCCTTTGTTTCCATCAAACCCTCCGGGACACCACCAACCCCCCATCAGATTCTGTTTGCCCCCAATCCCCACATGGACTCTGCTAGCCCCCACAATTCCCCTGCAGATGCAGCCTGCTCCCCCAACCCCCCCATAGGCCCTACTTATTTCACCCCTATTATCCCAGCATACTCCCTTTATCCCTCCCACTGACTCTGCTTGTCCTCCAATCCCCTTGCACCTGCCCTTTGCCACCCGCCCCCAATCTCCTTGACCCCCCCTGTGGACCCCACTTGCTCACCAACCCTCTCATGGATCCTGTTTGTCACTGATCCTTCCAAGGACCCTGCTAGCTTCCCCTAATCCCCCACCTGGCCCCCAATCTCCATGTGAACCCCACTTGCTCCCAATCCCTGTTGACCCTGTATCCTCCCCAATGCCCCTAATCCCCCCATGGATACTGCCTGCTACCTCAAATCCCCACAGATGCCACCTGCCCCCGATACCTCTGATCTCCTTGGGGACCTGCTAGCCCCACCCCAGATCACCCCCACAGATCCTGCTTGTCCCCAACCCCCAGATTTCCCCATGGACCCCCCCCCAATCCTCCAAGAACCTGTTTGCCCCTCTGATCTGCCCAATCACCCTAGCTAGTTCCCCCCTTCCACCCCTCAGCCTGATTTACCTTAGATCAGGTGGACATTTTTAACTTGATTTAACCTCTCTTAAACTTTTTGAATGTCTGTACCCAGCCTTAGTCAAACAACAACAATAGCAAAAAACAACATAAATTAGGGTCAGTTTACTTCTGGACATCAATTAAGGTTCAGGAGAATTTTCTGTGTTTGGTATGAAGCAGTTCATCCATTCTTAGTGTATTCCAGACTGTCTAGTTAAAAAGTGTATCCAGGCTGGTTCCTAGAGATGAATATCTACAACCATGAAGCTTGTAAAACAGATTGCCTAATAATGTGATCATACATAACCTCAAAAACTCAGTTCCCTCCTTAGGTTTTCACTATATTATAACAAAAATTCTGGCCTCCCTACGTGCCTTTTCTTAAAGCTTTAACTATTTCTGATATACTGCTTTCCAGATTCTCTAATTATATTTGAGTGGTGTGAAAGGAGGGAGTAGAATGTGGTGATAGTTGAGTCTCTCCCAACAGAAAAAAAAACCAAAAAACAACAACAATTACTTTATTTCAATATTAGTGGCTTTGTTGATGTTGTTTGGTTTTATTAGTGAATTGATCACAATAACTGAAAAGAAAAAACAAAAAATGCTCACACAGCCAGTTCTTAGAAATACACATGTAGACATCAGCGATATCACAATTTGCTTGCTGCACACACAGCAGAACCTTCCTGAAATCCAAGTACAGTTTAGTTCTTTATTTAAACCAGGAAATCCCACTATAAATGGAAATATTACTGAATTCAGGTCACTAATGTTCACACAAATATCTATTATCTATATTGCATATGCTAGATCTAAACATCTGTTAATCTATATTACAGAAAGTCGGTGATTTTGATGAAGCTTTTGTTTTAATAGACATGGTTTTTAGAAATTGTATATTTGAAATTTGAAAAAATGTTGCTCCATGAATTTACATGAAATATATTTAGGTCCATATGGTTAATTTACCTGTGCTCTTTATTTCTCTTTTTCATTTTATTCCTATTTTCTAATGGGGGGGGGGGGGGGAATCTAATCAGGAGAATGAGGAGGAAAAACCTCAAATTCTCCAACATCTGCAGTTTGCAGAAAGATACGATCAAAGATTGTGAGTAACACAGGGATGGAAGTTAATTCTTATTCCTATTTAAGTTTCAAAGTGGAAAGGCTTTTTTCATGCAATATTTAAATACAAATAAAGTGCATTGATACTTTCTGTATGTAGTTCTCCCTGTATGTAGTTGAAAGAATGGCATATTTCTAGAAAAAAATGTTTAAGTTATTTAATCAATGTACTAGAGTGAAGTGAAGGATTAATAATTTTTATTTTAAATCAGTTTAATATAAAATCGGTTGTCACGATTTAATTAATCAATTTGCCAAAATAGCTAGAAATGACAATTTCTTTTTTAATGTGCATCCATTAGTTTCTTAAAACCTATTATGAAAGGAATCTGAAGGTATTGCAATTACTTCAAGATGTTATAATTATATTTTAGAAACCTAAAACTTTGAAAAGCCTGATTCAAGAGGTGTCACTTTTTTAGTAAAAATATAAAATTACAGAAAGATTCAGGGAATTTTTCATAGCACGGAGTAAAATAGGGATACCTTGTTATCATTCAGTATCCTGCTAATGTATTTTGAGGCAGCTGCAAAACTGCTATTATTCTCTGTATTGAAGCCACATCATTTTTGGATCATCATATACATCGAGATAAACTAGTAAGTCTTTGAATTTGATATGTTACTTCAGTGTATTTAAAATACTGTGAAGTTGAAACAATTTAAATGAGTGAGATTTCAAAACATTAAAAGTGAGATTTTAAATGTCTCATCGAACTCATTGCAAATTCTTTCAATGCCTAAGGGAGATACTTAAAAGAGTGCTTTAAAAATAGGATTAAAATGAATCAGACTGCTTCTCTGCCATGAGTTAATGCAGCAAGTATAGCTGTTAGTGCAGGGCTTGTACGTTTGGAAATCTAATTTATGTAATTCAAACCAATGTTGGTATAGGCTACTATTTAATAGCTTTTGTCCAGCAGTGTTCTGCTACCCCCTATGCTCAACTGTGAATATGCAGAATAGTTCTACTGCAGTCAATTAAACTAATCACAAAATGCACTATTAGCACTTTTCCTTATTTGCAGGATAGGATATATGTAGGGGCCTGGACTCAGTGGTGTGGGAGGCTCCTTCCAGCCTGTTCTCCTATATTTATTCAACTCAGCAATCTTACTATATTTCTATTTGATTTAATACGCGTTCTTTGACTGATCATGGTGTTCAGTGCCTTTTATAGTAGCCTGTGCTGTTACTTTAACAGCGACATAAATAGTTCTAGAAATTGTGGGAGGGCCCCAACTTATGATAGTTGGGAAAAAAAGACACAGAAAATTGTTTATATTACAAATTGTTATAGAGGTTCACATTTTGGTGGGTCTGGTGATATTTCAGTCTGCTGGGACTTAGATACTTCTGTGATTACAGCCTTATTCAATACAAATACATACATGTGTAAATGGAGTCTTTTAAATATTTTTTCTTTCATTTTTAGTTTTTTTTTCAATTTGAAGCGACAACATGTGACTCAATATGTTAAAATATCCTAAAGTAAATTGAGATGTTAAAGTCATCTGTCTAATCCTGCACTATGAATATCTATCTAGATCAATGAATGTTAAAATCTGTAACCTGTTGTCTCTTTTATATATATTTTTGAAAGCAAATGTTTTGAACATTGATTAAATATAATCAGTGTTGTCATGCCGTAATTTTCTGAGGACATTATAACATTACATTTCATTTTATGTAGAAGTTAAGTCCAGTGAAAATTTAAGATGACATATATCAGCTTCTTAGATGATTCAGATAAAAGAAGAATTTAGAAGATAATATTTTAACAACCCATATTATACACAAAATCATTTTACCCCCTAGTAGGGGCTAGGCCACAGATAATATGTTATGAGGATACAGCTGTTTAGACACTTATGATGAAATAGGTGCCCACAATACACACAGAGTTTTTGCAAAGCACAATCACCCATCTGCATCTTTAAGCACCTAAATACCTTTAAGAATCTAGCAATTGGTCACTTTTCTTTGCCAATAAAGATTTCTCATTTGATATCCAAGGGTTTAATTTCCAAATATGACCTGACAGGGGAGTTGTTGTTACATGTGGTATCCTCAGCAATTTGATCTTGAACTGAGCTTTCTTGTTTGTAGCTTTTACTAACCTGGTGTGACCACATATCATGACACCCCTTGCTTTGTTTATTGCCAGCAATTGTACCCCTGGACCTTGAGATAAACATCTAAGGCTCATGAGAGCATAACTAGGTAAACTGTGATACAAGATGTTTTGCTTTATCAGCATGGGTTATATGGCTTAGCCAAACTTCATTAATAGGACTTGTCTATACAGAGATTATTCCAAACTAACTACTTTGCATTAAGTTCACACCCTTCTTTATGCTGGAACACCTTCCATGTATAGACAAGCTCTCAAATCAAATTGACCACTATTTCCTAATCAAGAAAAAGCCCAACATTCTTCAGTAAAAAGGTAGACTCAAGAAGCCCCTTTTCTCCTTTCTTCACCTACTCCCTTACAGTTCTCTAAATGTGTTGATGTAGAGAAAAGAAGGAAGTAGCTTTTTTTTTCTTTATATAGAAGAAACCTGCTTTAACTCTGTTAGTCTCTCATTAGTAGATGCCCCTGTATCAACATACTCAATGTCAGTCCAGTAGTACTTCACTTAAAGCAAATGTTGTCAATCACTACATACCCCAGCAAGCATGGAGTACTCAGTTACCAATATAGAACCTCTCCAGTCCGCCCTTCCCCACACCTTTTCTCCCAGATGCCTACTTCTTCTGGCAGATTGATGAACCTCATTAGGCTCACAGATGTGCCAGCAATAGAGGGAAGGCTCAGAATAGAGTTATGTTGTGTTTGGATAAATGTTACATTTAATCCAAACAGCTGCTGAGGTTAAAAGAAAACCCTTGATTGTAAACATTTCAAGCATTTGGCAAAAATCTTCAGTGCTCTTGTCATTCAGTGACAGGTGTGGAGGTGGCACAGTATGCTTGATGCTGATAAAAATAAGGGGTCTTGGAATGTGAAGGAGGCACAGACCTGCTGGTGGAAGGCTGGCTTGCAACTTTGTGCTGCAGCTCTTCCCAGCTGCTTGCAATTTTCCAGGAGTGACTGGGAGGCTGGGAAGTGATAAAACCAGACTCCTTCACAGAGGTTTCCTCTAGCCAAGACTTTATATCATCATTCCTAAATAAATATTGCTCCTGACCTATATATTTTTCATAACTTCAATGGTGATCATATGTTATACAGATGCAAGCCCTCTTGCAGCATCTTTCTTCTTCAACGGGGTGTGTCTACATGGGGTGCTTTACTGTGCAGTAGACTAACATATTGCACAGTACAGTATCACCATGTAACTGTGCTCATTAGGCACTGTGCAGTAAATTAGTCTACTGTGCAGTTAGCTAGTATTCATAAATACACGTAAACTAACTTCACAGTAGAGGAAGCTCATATAGATGGTGTAGGGCTCATACAGATGCTGACTGGGAACAAACTTGCTCCCGGTCAGCCACAGCAGCAGGGGGCCCAGTCCTTGTGCTGCTTAGCTCTGGGCTCCCCGCAGAAGACGGGAGCTGAGCAGTGCAGGGACTGGTTCCCTCTCTGCCTCCACTTGTCTCAGCACTGCAGGGATCCTGGCTCCCCAAAAGGAGTGGGGAGTTGAGCAGTGCCAGGACTGGGAAGTCCTTCCTTCCCTGCTCAGCCAGGGACTGGGTAGGAGCTGTCCCACCATTGGGGCAACTGACAGTGAGCCCCTGGATGGGTGGGTATTCTCCAGTCAGACAGAGGCAGCTGGAACCTGTCTCACTGGTGGGGCAGTTAGTAGTGATACCCTGGCTACGTGGAAAATCCCCACCCAGTTGGGGGCTTGCTGTTAGCTTCCCTATCAGTGAGACAGGTCCTGATTACCCCTGGCTAAGCAAGGTATCCCTGGCCAGCTGGGGCTCCCTGCCAGCTCCCTTACAGGACAACTGGGGCAGGGGGCTGGGAAAGGGCTGTGGGAGAGGGGACTCTTTCCCAGTCCCAGGGCCCAGGGCTGGGAAACAACTGCCCCCTACACCCCAGCCTGACCCTGTTGTCCCCTGCCAGCCTGGGGCTGGCAACTGGGGGAGCCTACAGCTCCTTCTGTCTGCCATGTGGCAGGAGAGCAGGGTTGGTATTTCCCTGCCCTAAACAGCTCCCATCAGGAACCAATTTGCTCCTGACAGGTGGATGAGTAGATGTGCTCCCACAGAAAGCTTACTGCTCAGTGTTTTACTGTGCAGTAAGCTTTCTGTGCATTAATTGCATGTGTAGACATGCCCAAGGGGTGGTAACACAACTAGTTATAGTGTCCCCTAATGTAGCTCCATTTTATATCTAATTCTTTTTTAATTCTTCCTGGTAAATTTAGCCATGTTATTATGGACTAACATTACAAATGAATGGAAAATAAAATAGTTATATGTGATAATCTGGTGAGACAGAGATGGAAGATTGATTTGCTTACTCCTTATGGAAAAGTTTATACCCCTAAACTATAAGGGATTTGCATACTTATATAAAGTTTCTGTGGGAGATGAGTTGGATAAAGTTGGGGATTGGATTCCTTTTAATATGTGATTGCAATAGCAATGTCTCACAGTTGCTATGGAGAATGTCATCACCAGCAATTTAAGGACAGAATGGAAAATTAAACTTTTATTTTTAGGCTTGCAAGGATCTGGGTTAGTGGGGAACATACTGATGAAACCTAGACTTCCGCTAAATGCAATTTTTAAATTATTTTTAATACTTAAGACAGATTAGATTTATTTCTGTTAAAACTGGAAAAACAGCAGATATGAAAACACAATTAAGCTCAGAACATATGATATTAGTAATGTTACACTGATAAAGCTTACTTTTTGTACTTAGAGGTTATTAACAGTCAATGTAGCAATGAAATAATTTTCTGTCGTCTGCCTTTTAAACAAGACAACTGCAATATGCAAATAGGTTGTGTTATGCACAAACTGTTTCATGTTAGTGAAATCAGTTGCAATTCTCATGCTGCTGAATTTGATACAAATATTGCAGTTGTTTACATGGAATATCATATTCAACTTTTTGGGTATAGTGGAGGTATATTTATATAGTATTAATAGGTTTAATACAATACATTTAGCATTTTATGATGGCATAGTAACATCTGATTAGTTTTTACTTGTTGCCTAACAGTACAAGAAAGAGGAGATACAATTTAATTTAAATTTCAGTATATTTAGAAACTAAATTCAATTTACTTTACAGATGAAACAACCTAGATGATTTTAAAACTATTACATTTGTAGCACTGTGGATAGTACCTGTTAGTAATAGTTAGCTGTATCTCTAGAATACCTATAGACCCCAGTTATAATGGGGCCTCAGCATTCCAGGCAATATACAGAGACAATAAAAAAAAGAGGTAGCTTCAGTTCTGAACTACAAAGTACATATCTTAAAAGAGAAAAGAAAAATCCTGTTCTTGTTGTCTTACTTTGAATAAAATACTTGTGTTGAATTAAATGGACTCCATATATGTTTGGTATGCATAACTGTCCATGTTATTCATGTAAATTAGACTTCAAAATTTTGGATTGTCATGGAATTTCAATAAGTTTTTCCATAGATCAATGACTGAAATAAATAACTTAAATTTAATGAATCTAACGGTTCATCTCAGTCCCTTACACTGAAGGTTAATGTACATGCAGTGGTTTACAATGTGGAACAAATATATCCATATAACCAGCTGGCTTTTGTTTCGCAGTGCTTCTAGAATCTTTTTTTTTTTTCTACATGAGAGATGGAGTTCCTCTGAAGTACACAATGAAATTCATTGTGAATGGCTATCCTGCATATCTACAGACTGTAGGATTTTTTCTGAAGTACATAATGGAAAGGTAGCTTGGAGTGTGTTTGGTCAAAGTCCTTGGACATTGTGTGATGGATATCTGGGATGTTCTCTGCGTGATTCATTTTTAGTAATCGGTATTTCTAACAGAATGCAATTTCCAATCTTAGTCATGGACTATTTAAGTGCTTTGTCCTGAAGCTCTGCATAAGCTCATTGAGCGCATCCAGATGAGCATGAACATTTGGTTCCTCAGGGACAAGCAGCAGCGGCACACTTTGCACTGCAGGTACTTATCCCCAGGGAACACGTGTGCCATGACTGCTTTGGCATATTGCAAGTTACCTTGGTGGCTGTAGGCAAGGCCGGAGTCAGCACTGTGCTAGCCCCAGCAGCCTTACCTGGGGTTCTGGGGGCCTCCCGGGGCTGCAGCCATCATGATCCTGCTGGGTGGATCCTGGCCAGCAGCCACAGCACATCTCTGCACAGCCCAGCTCTGCTTTTCAGAAGCACATGTTGCCCATGCATGTGCTGCTCCCGTTTTTCATTTTTATTTTTTTCCTGTGGGTTTTTTCACTCCTGGATTTCCCATGGGGAAAAAAAAAATGTAGCAGTGCACAACTCGGGCAGCATGCTCTTGCAATGTGGAAAATGCCTAACTATGAGGTATGTGGTGTTGCAGACATGTTAGCAGCACCACATACTGCACAGCCACGCTTGTCTGGACGTGCCCACTGATTCTATGATATTCACTTTTCTATGGAATCAAAGATGAATCTTTGTCACAGAGATTTAAGATGCCATCACCACAGTTCCCCCACATATTTCCCAGTCTTGGGAAACACTAAAGATGGCAAATCCTTTTCCAGTTTTCTTTCCGTGCTTCTGGAGTGATGATGCATGGAATTGTGGAGTGGGGTTCAACTATGGAATGGTCTTCCAAGGATATAGACTAATGGGAAGAGATGGGACCTGACAAAGAGAGGGAATAATGACCTCTCATATAGGCTTGATAATCTAGTCAGGAGAGATTTAAAATAGGTTCCCCAGAGATAGAGAGACAAGCCCAGAGGTAAACCCAGAGCCAGGGGCCTGGACTAAAATTACTAAGGAGAAACAATAGCAGAAGCTTTAGCAATGCTCTCAGAGAGAAGACAGGACAATCAGTTAGATACCTGAAATGTTTATATACTAAGGTAAGAAGCATAGGTACAAACAGGAAGGATTAAAGGTCTTAGTACAAGAACAGAATTATGATGTAATTATGATTACAGACTCATGGTGGGATAGTTCACATAACTGGAGTACAGTTATGGATGGATATAACTTGTTCAGGAAGGATATGGTTGGGAAAGAGGAGCTGTTGCCTATATATAAAGTCTATGTACACAAGTTCTGAGGTGCAGTACAACGTGGAAGGTAGACCTGTTGGAAGCCTCTAGGTAGAGGTCAGCGTAACTGAGGAGGAAGCAGCAGGTAAGATGTCATGGTGGGGTTTTGCCACGTACCAACAAACCAGGAGGAGGAAGTGAATGAAACCTTTAAACAACTGATGGAAGTTTCCAAATCACAGGGCCTAGTTTTCATGGGGAACTTTTAAGTAGCAGATCACCTGCTGGGAGGAAAATACAGCAGTGCAAAAGCAGTAAAGAAAATTCTTGCAGTGTGTTGGGAATATGTTTTTGGCATAGACAGTAGAGTGACCAACTAGGGGTGAAACTCATCTTGACTTGCTGTTCACAAACAAGGAATAATTGTTTGAGAATGTGATCATAGAAAGTAAGTTGGATGACAGTGATCACATGTCATATGTGTTGGGTTAAGCTTTCTGCAGAGGCGTGGATGTTGGCTGCAGCCAAGGCCAGGTATTTTGACTATGGAGTGCCACTACTTCTGGGACTATTTGGAGATTCCTGGTTAGAAGGTCTTGTCCCTTCACTCAGAATCAGACTAATCTGGGGACAAAAAGGAATTTTACCCCATGGTCACATTGGTATGGACTGTTTGGCTTTTTGTAGCTGGGGGCATGACCCTCTACTTGGGATCTTTTGGGTGTATATTAACCAGCTTTCACAGAAGCAGCACATTGGTTTCCATGGTCCTCTTGCTTTACCTGTGGCAGGTTAGGGTGTTATGTCTTATGTTGTGTCAGGGTTGATGGTAATTTTACTAAGAGGTTAAATAGTAGACTTATATAGGATGGTTTGGATAGGGATGATCCTGCCTCAGGCAGGGGCTTGGACTAGATGACCTATAGAGGTTCTTTTCAGCTCTACTTAGCTTGGATTTATATGGTTTCTATGAACTGACAGAGTTCAAGATCATAAGGGAAGGAAGGAAAGAAAGCAGAAGAGTAAGGGCACTGGTCTTCAAAAAAGCAGACCAACAAACTCACAAGTCTGAGGCAAAAAAGAGTCCAGGAGAGCTGGCTATAGTTTAAGGAAACTCTTTTAATGGCACAGGTGCTAGATATACCAGTGGGACAGAAGAATGGGATATACAATGGAAGGCCTTCCTGGCTAGCCAGCAATCTCTTCAAGGAGCTGAAACTCAAAAAGGAATCCTATAAAAAGTGGAAACTTGGTCGCAGTACCAGCAGAGAGTATAAAAGTATCACATGGGCGTGCAGGTTGAAAATTAGGAAGGACAAGACACAATTTGATATACAGCTGTCAATGGTCATAAAAGGCAATTAAAAGGAATTCTACACCTATGTAAAGAGTAAGTGGAAGATCAAAGAAACCATAGGCCCCTTATGGAATATAAAAGACAATCTAACTATGGATGATGCAAAGAAGGGTGAAATATTTAAAGTTCTTGTTATTTCAGTCTTCACAAACATGGGAAGCTACAAGATGAAGAGTGCAGTTGGCAGCAAAAGTAGAAAAGAGACAAACAGCCTACTGTGGTAGAAGAACAGTTATGGATTAGAAAAGCTAGATGTTTTCCTGTGACATGCCATGAGTTACAGTGGGGAGCTGCACATCTGTCAGCACCCAAGGGAAGTGATTCTTCTGCTCTATTCTGCACTTGTGCGGACTCCCCTGGAATACCATGTCCTGCTTTGGAAAGGGTTCAGCCAGATTGGAAAGAATGCAGCACAGAGTGACAAAAATGATGAGGGGCCTGATAAGCAAGACATATGAGGAAAGACTAAAAGAGCTAGGGTTATTTATTCTGGAAAAGAGAATACTGAAGGGGGGTGGATTTGATAACAAAATGTTTAAGGGTTTAGTGTTTTAAGGGTAATTCTGGAGAGGATAGAGATGGTATTTTCTCTGTATTCATATGGGCCAGGACTAGGAGTAATACACTCAAGTTTCAGCAGAGGATTCTGAGGTTGGATATTAGGAGGAAAGTTCTGACAATGAGGCTGGTCAAGCATTGGAACAGCTTACTTAGAGAATTTATGGAATCTCCATCCTTGGGTTTTGAAGAGCATGTTGGATAGACACTTGTCTCAGATGACTTATTCAGGGATGATTCTACCTTTAGCAGGGGTCTAGACTAGATGGACCTTTCAAGCCTTATTTTTTTATGATCCTATTTACTAAACTTTCCCAATTCACAGAACTGGTGTCTCAGTTACTCTCTTCTATATTGCATTTCAGATACCTTTTGGGAATCTGCATGGAACCAGATTTCTTGAGCTAGATATCTAATTAACAGTACTAGCAGGGCACTGACAAAAAGTCTGAGGAGGTAGTCACATGATAAAACATGGATAAAACTTAGGAAAATGGCATTTTTATACATGCAAGCGCCGCAGTGCTGGGTGCTTTGTAAAGCACCTGGCATTGCATTGCTTGCAGTTGTATAAGTGGCAAAACGTGCGTCAGCATGCAGAAAATGATGGGAGTGCACTTTTGAACTAAAACACATATTTTAGTTTAAAACTAGTTGAACCGGATCCCTGGCACATCTGGGCACAAAAACTAAATGTGTAAATGCTCAAGAAGTCCTAATAAAGCCAAATTAATGATGGTGTTTACACTCTCACTGGCAGTCTTAACATTTGGGTATATGTCCTTCTCCTTTTCAACAGAACAGCAAAGGAGAATACTGAAAGTTATGCATTATCTTGCAGAATAATACAAAATATGCCTCAGAATGGTACCTCCTGATATCATCAGTTTACATGCTGGAAGCTATTTGGAAATCAGGGAAAAGGCAACCATGCCCTGTAATCTTGATAGAGGACTTTCTTTCTTTTATATTCCGTGTGGAGATAGCTGTACCCCACAATGAATTTCAGGCACTTGGAACTGGAGATGGGGGGGGAAGTTACAGTTTTTTCCTTATAGTTTGTTCTTTACAGAAGGTTTCCTGTTTGTAGTTTGGATTACTACTATGTCTCATAGTAAAAATGCATGATGATAAAAGATACTATAGAAAAGCTTTTAAAAGTTATATTAATATTTAAAAAGCTTTTTTTAGAAGGTGAATGCTGACTTCGAGAACATTAAATCATTTTTTAGGACTTGTCTTTTTAAAAGAATTGCCTTTAAAAATTTTTACTTAAAAATTTCATGAAGATATTTTTACGATGTGGTTGTAAATACATATTTGAACCTTTTTTTCTGTATTTATTCCCTACATTACCATAATGCAGCATAGAATGAGACTTAGTACTCAATAAACACATTTTGATATCAGAGATTTCTTATTTGAATCTTGTGCCATAAGAAGCTGAAGGTGGCTGAAATGGTGTGGTGGGTAGTGAGAGGGATGGCATTGTAGCCAATCACTTGGGTAGGCCCTTTGGTACGTTGCATAGAAGAGCTTGAATCAGCCTTTACTCAATTGTGGTAGAAGAAGTCAGCCTGGCCAAGCAGTATACTGGCAAAACCATAAACCCAATCATGCACAGCATGTGGAGAGGAACATGTGGGAACATATGAGGGTACATTGAAAGAAAAATGGATGTCCATCACCCTTATGAACATGTGAAGAAATGCTATAAAATTTAGAGCAAGCGAGAGAAAAACTTGGAAAGAATACTTTTTCTTGCCTCTCCAAAATGATGGAATTCAGTGCTAGGAATAAAAAAACAGACGGCAGTTGTGTAGCTCAGCACGCGTTAGCAATGACTTACAATAAAGAAAAACACAAGTGTGCACACTGTTCTCCTCAGCTGTGACTCTTTCAGCCTCAGTAGTGAATCTGTTTTGGCCTGTTTCAGGTCTTCCAAAGGTGAAGATCAGTGAAATCATCAAGCCGAGATACCCACTTTAGAAGTAATGCAGTGATGCTGTCCTTAGCATTTTCTAGGCAAACTGTAGCCAACCTGTGGCACGGGTGGCACAAATCGTTGCCTTAAGAACCAGGGGGAAGCTGGTTCTTCTCCTAAATGGAGAGCAAACAGCAGGGTTGATATTGCCTTAAAGTATGCTTCAGTTTTTCTCCAAACGAGAACCCGGTTACCTTCTCCATATGTAAACCTATGTATTTTCTCTAAATGAGAATCCAGTTAATTCTTTAATAAATAAGTTTTATTAAGCATTATACAGTATGAACTCCAAGCATGCATATAGATATAATCTTAGCAAGCAATTCATTACATGTTACTAGTCCTGATAATATACATCTCAAACGCTGGCCGGGCATCTCAGAGCAGGCTGGTTGCTTGAAGGGAGATCAGATGTCTTCAGTTCTCAGACATTGTTAGGGGAAGGGGAAGGGGAAGGGAAAGGGAAAGGGAAAGGAAAAGAGGAATGAGTTTTCCTTTGTTCAGGTGGAAATATTTATAATCCTTTAGTCATATAGTTACCAGTTAAGCCAATTTTTTGTTCGTCATCAACACATTGTGTTATGTCTCTAGTTTATTGCTATTTTTCCCTTCTTTTGGCACCAGGAGCCTTCTGCTTCAGATATAGACAGAATGCACTATAACAAGCCCTTTTGTCTATCACAAGTGTTTTTAAAAGACTTTTTACAAAAACATAAGTTATATCAAACCTTCCTCTGTAGAAAAACAGGTTCCAGAGTCACATTGCCTATACACATATGCTAACTCCATGAATGCACCCTAGCCCACTTATGCCAAGGCTGCTAGGCCTAGTAGGCCTGAGGGACCATTTCAGTCCTGTCAAGCATCAAGAGGCTGAACTGTCTTCATACTCCCCCATTTGACACTGGAAACATTTTTCAGTATCATTCTCAGAGCAAGTGCATATAGGTATCATACAGTCGCTTGTTTTCTGCAAAAATCATCAAATGTCTAATTTTCTTCTTAACATAACAGCACATACCACACATAATGACGAATAAAACTATTTACAACACAACTATAATAACTATTGAATGTAAGGCTAAATTAAAAAATCCAGTTGCAGTACAGCATTCCACCAAGAATGCTGTCCAACATCTTGGACCTTTTCTAATACTGTTAATACTGCTTGAATTATTGTTTCTCAGGGATAGTTCTTAATACACTGGAGCACAGTTTGCAATTCAGGGTGAGACTTAACGTGTTGCAAAAGGGGCAAATTCAACCCTAGTTGTACTGGAAAAACCTCATGATATAGGCAAGGTTTGGCTTGGAAAGAGTGTGTAGTCCAACAAGGCACAAAATACATAAAATCATAACCCCTAATAAATGAAACATTACAAGAGCATTGATTAATAGAAAACAACATTAGATATAAAAAATGTTGTTTAAGCAATACATATGGACAACGAGTACAGGTTGGTATGCTACCCAGAGATTGATTTGAGCATCAGAGTGCAAAGAAGCAGGACTCAGCTACACACCAGCTGGTAGGTGACACTCCTATCACTCCTAGCTCAGAACAGAGGAGGCCAGAACAGTGTCTAGTTCTTTGTATAGCTTGTGCTATGTGTATCTGTCTAAAGCAAACCCCTTGAAAAATACCTAATATTATGTCCAAAGGTTGGATCTCTGGGAAAGAATGAGCCAGGTGAGGTGTTTCTTTGACAGAAAGTCTAGCATGGATCTTAGGGGTCTTCGGCATCTATGCAATATGATTCCACTTCAGTGAAAGGGTCAGGGGAACAGACTCTTTGCCTGGAATGATTGGGTTTAATAATAGAGCCTGTTCATACTTAGGGATTTATAGCACACAGGTCTATAATGCTGGCTTCCAAACACAGTCGATGAGCAAATGTCTAGAAGAAAAAGTTTTGGTGGGGCTGTGATAACATCCCCACAGTAACATGACACCTTGACTCATACTGCAGAGGCATTTGGTGCATGTCAAGCAGTCAATTGAACTGTGCTAATATTTCTTTCAAAACAATATTATCTTCACTTGTGTAAAAACAAAGTAGAAACTGAAAATTGTCCGCAAAAGATTGGTTTGGCCCTAATGCAAATTAAAATAGCTGTTCTCCTGTCATGGATCTGCCACAGGTTCAAGGGGGCATTATAGAATTGAGACTCTACATCTTGCAGAAAATCACCTATCTTTGAATTATCCTTTTGCCTAGTACATTTAATTTATGGGGCTGTAGCTCAAGAGGGCTTTATCAGAGCTAAGGATCTTGTTCAGAATGGTTAGAACAAGTGTAGTTATCTTGTTAGCATGCAAGTACAATTATTTGGTGTGTCGACTCACCACCATCTTCTTGCGTACAGAAGAGAATTTAAAATGAATCATACATTTCTTTCTAATATCTATATATTCAGCTGGTATCCACTCTGTACTGTAAGGCACTCCTGAGTACCTCCTCTTTCTCTGAAGACTGAGGAACAAAGTGAGTAGGTTTTGAGTTATCAACACGTTCTGTTACTTTTGTGATTGCAGTTTAATAGGAATGAACATAAAACTACTTATTTGCTTGCACGATAATAGGAAACCTTGTTATTAATAACTCCATCTATAGCACAAATTTGACATGCTAGTTTACCACTTGTGTGCACTGTTATCTTGTAATAATGTAAAGTGCTATAGGCATAAAAATGAAGTATTCTTACCAAAAATTAATATAAAATATATACCACACTTTAGAGAATAACCAGTGTGTCACTGAAGCATAGCCAATCAAATTAATGTGTTTTTTTTTAGAGTAGCCTTTCCTTCCTATTGAAGAAGAACATAACTTTGCTAAGATAATAAAGAATAATTCAGTGTGCTTGGAAAGACCAGCAGCCTGAACCTTCAGTCCTGACTCATATAATTCATATGAGTAGTCTCAGGTGAGAACTCAATGTATAAGTAAGAGTTTCAGGACAATTTGTGTAGTGTCACCTTGTAAGAAGTTAATGAGAACCAAGTCCTTATTTTCCTATGCTCCACCACAGACAATCAAGTAATCCTTTGAGTCCCATGGCCCTCTTCTACATCAACTACCCCCCCCACATCCCATTCAGTCTTACTCCACTATATTCTATGCTTGAAAGTTCCCTTCCTTCTCTCTTTAAGTATAACCTCTACTTCTGTCTCTGAAACATGCGTGTAGAAATTTAGCCTCCAATACTATGTTACATTAAAATTATTTAACAGTCATGAAAATGGATAAACTAGAGTATAGGCACAATTTGATATTATGAATGAAGTATATGTTCCAATTTATGAGCTGTTTAAAGCAGAAAATAATCTATTTATATAGAAGGAGAATTTAATGGATATTCATGTACAAAGCTCCTTCCTCTTTTCCCACAGTGAAACTTCCCAGTGAATCTTTCCAGTATACAGAACATGGCTCAAGGCAGAGGGGGAAGTAATAATTGTCATATTCTTTCCAGTAAAAGTGGAAACTGTCGTTGAGTTGGGAACTTCTAAGACTCTCGGTCTTTTTGGTGTTCCTGGTTTTTGTATTTCAGTGCAAAATATTCAGTACAAGTCAAGTACAACTTGGTATGTACCTAATTAACAAGGGATGATGAATGTGTTGAACAATGGATGAGGAAGATGAGTATTATCCATTTAATCCTGGCTGTACTGGAAGCAAATGAGAAGGGAAGTGGATATACAGGCAAAAAGTAGTTATGGTAGGCAAGGCTGGAAGCCTACAAGACTAAAATAAAAGTTTTATCTATGAAAAAGGAAAGGTTAACATTTTAGATATGTTGTAGTGGGAAAAGATCAGTAAATATAACTGCAAAGGGTTGTACTATCAAGAAACTTGATAATGACACATACAAGGAAATAGAATTGACTGATTTGGCTATGTACTGAAGGGTCATTTAACAACTATCTGGGTAGGTATAGAGAAATGTATTATTTCAGTTCTTGAGGAATCTAGTATTACATGACAATATGAAAATGAAAAATCAACAGTTACGTATTTCTGCCAACCTCCGCATACCATAATGGTTAAATAGCCAGCAGTCACCAGCATTCAGTATCCTACCATTTTATTAGCAAGGTGATGTAAACAAAAATGCTTTAAACTACTCTTATTAAACAAGAATTCTTTTTTCTATCTGTTCATTCCAATTATATTTAATTGTCTTCTGGATCTATTGGTGACAAACCTTCCTGGGGAGTGTTGCAGCAGTTGGCTGGCATTCTGAGTTGACTGCCAAGTCAAAAACTACATTTGGTTAATTAAACAATGTTCCTTGCAATGACAGCTAATGGGCTGCTGGTTTCAGACTCAGCCTCTGTTACACTGACTGGTACAGTATTCTTGGTGGCAAGCCATAGTATATAAAGGCACAATAAATTTTCCAGATTAGAACATACATGCCTTATTCCCAGCTAAATGAATAACATGTAATATATCAAGCACCAATAGCATTTAAATGCAATTTCAGTTTCCTTTTAATAAAACCCAATAAGATTTATTAACATGAGAAGAAATATGCACAAAAACACAAAATGTCCTGAAATGCATAGCTTAAGGTTCCAACAGTCATGCAAGTCAGCTGTATTAATATATTAAATGTACTGCATTATATTTTACTATAAAGAATAATATTTTCTAAATAAATTTGACTTCAAGTGAAAGTGCGTAAATCAGGATCAAATTTTTATACTATGAGTTCAGTTATTATATTAAGAAATAACTAGAAAAGCAGGAGAAGAATTAGATATTTGCATTATTATATGATTTATATTGTTAGACACTTTGCATTTCTTGGTTTAACAGTATAGTCAGTTGTTGCTATATAGGTGATCTGTAAAAGTGGCAAAAAAAATTACCTTGTTATCTTTTTTGATGATTTGAGGTATAGTGGAAACAAAGTATTCTGTAAAGTATTCTGCTGGAAGTTATTTTGTTTTGTTTTGTTTTGTCTTTGCTTTACTGAGACAATTTTTTCTCTGTTTTCACACAGACTTTCAAGTTTCATCTTCTTTGTATGTCTATATAAACTTAAGTCTCCAGAGACTATGGCTGATGAAAGGACTCTGCTAAGATGTTTGCCGCTAATAGACACTTTCCTGGGCTATGTTATGAAAAATTAGGCTTATGTTGTTATAGCCATTGGGCAGTTGTGAAAAAAGGCTGCAAGTGATGAACTGAGACAGAGGGGGAAGAGACTAATGTTTTAAACACCTTTTTTTATTCTGTTTTTTTTTTTTTTTTGCTAAAATTTGTTTAATTAAATAGTCAAACAAGGTCTTGTTCAAAATTCAGTATACCGGGTTTGTATTCCTAATTGTTCTACAGTTAAAAGAAAATATAAAACATATACACACACAAAAAAAGACAAACACCCCAGTCATACAACCCCAGGCAAACTAAGAAAGTATTAGAATTCTTTCCAACATTCCTTACATATTACAAAGAAGTAAAAAATATGTTAAGCCTTTTGCATGTCAAATACAGCATCATCTAGACAGTAATTAGCCTCAAAACAAACAATTAAAAAGAGAAAAATGAGCAATTGTTTGTGTTGATAAATGTCGCTGTTTAGTAGGGTTCTTCTAGATAGTTCTATAAAACTTTTTAAACAGAAATATAGTTTTCTGTCAAAATTAAGTTTTATTGGGCAAAAAATTTCTACTTTCAGAATACTTTGTTCATTAGTGCCCCCGGCAGATGTTAGTGCAATAATGCAATTGGGATCTGAGGAATTTTTGATCCAAAAAAACGGAGTCATTCCATACTAGACATTCAGCTGATTGTTGTGATGAGGCAAGGGGAGGCCCCTGGGATCAGGGACATGCTGCCTCCTGCTCAGTCCTTGGGATCAAGCAGGAGGCAACCCTGGATCCCAGTTTAAGACCCAGTTTGGGACCTAGAATTGCCCCCTTCCCCAATCCTGACGATCAGTTGGTTGTGTCTTCCACAGCTGCACATCTGGCATGACAAGTCACAAGATTTTTTAAATCAGGCATAAAATTCCTCAGATTCCAGTTGTGAGATTACATTAACTTTTGATCATCAGGACTGGACAATGGGTAGGCTGATGGTGGGACACATGCCACCATAGACGATGCAGAAGCTTTTGCAGTAGGGAGGCACAACTCAACACCACCGCCACCACCCCCACCACCCCCACCCACACTGCTGCTGGACACTGGCTCCAGCCAGGCTGGAGCCCTGTGCCCTGCGGTTGGTGCAGAAATCTGAAAAAGCATGTGTCCCCTCATCCTCCCCCTCACCCATGCATTGCCTATGCATGCCACATGTTTAATCATTCATTAGGGCAGTGCATTTACCATGGGCTGGCACCTCCCTTATCAAGAAAAAACACCTAACATACTACAGCAGATACAGGCTAAGAATAAATAAGGGAAATATGACCCGTAAAGGGGAATGGGGGCATTAGGGGCCAAAATCAAAATTCTGAAGAGCCAGAGATGCATTAAAGTGTTTTATTTTTAAATGTAGTCCTTTTCCCTCTGAGAACTCTAATTTTCCAAGATTTTGTACTTACTTTTGTTAAAGTCTTCTCTGCAAACCCTCTCCATTTTCTCATAAATGTCAATATTAGGTTTTTGCTGTTTTTAGAGCACACCCTTGTAGGCAGAGGGTGAAATAGCTCACTACTTTGTTCTACCTGTCGATTGTACTGAGCGCACTTTTTCTTGCTGTTACTTTTTATTGAAGTGGCTGTACAGTTAGAAATAAAATGTTAAAACTTATTTTTTAAATGGAAGATTGTAAAAGATTGAAAGAAAAATGAAAAAAAAATGCATTAAAGCATAAATGCCCTGGTTTTAAAGATTCAGTGAGGGGGAAGACAGTTGTTCATGTTCATGATGTTAAAGCAGAGTTTTGGGCAGGGTTTCTGTTTTGAGAAATTTTGTATGAATTTTACTAAAACATACCATTTTTACTCACATACCACACATAGCTTTAGAATGATGTCACATAGGTTCCTAGCCGAGATACAGGACCTCCATCTAACCCAGGAGGTGCATAGCCCCACTAGGGGAGATGCCTTGTTGGATCTGGTGCTGGCCACAGGCAACAACCTCGTGAGGGGGCTGTGGGTGCTTGACCACCTGGGCAACAGCAATCATCACCTGCTGGAATTCACCATCCAGCACAAGGTGGCAGAATCCTGCAGCAAGGCAGCAGCTTTGGACTTCAGGAGGGCAGATTTCAATGAGATAAGAAGAATAGTTGGGGAGGTACTGAGGTCCCAGAGGGGAGGGGAGTTGGGTGTCCAAGAAGAGTGGTCATTCCTTAAGGAGATGATCCTCCAAGCCCAAAGGGAGGTAATCCCAACAAGGATCAAAGGGGTCAAGAGGGCAAAAAATCCCCCATGGCTCACCAAAACATATGGGAACGTCTCCTATCTAAAAGGGAGGCATACACCCAATGGAAGGGAGGGGCCATCACCAGGGAGGACTATACCTTGGTTGCTCGGGGCTGCAGAGCAGCGGTCAGGAAGGCCAAGGTGGAGATAGAACTGGGACTAGCTACCTGAATCAAGGAAAACAAGAAGTCCTGTTTTAAATAGGGGGCAAAAAGAAGGTACCGGGTAACATGGGGCCTCTGCAAGACATGCTAGGAAATCTGGTTGTTGCACCAGATGACAAGGCTAACCTATTTAACAATTTCTTTGCCTCCATTTTCCTGAGTAGGGACCAGATCAGCCCATCCACTGGGACCCCCTCAGGCCCTGGGGGAGGTGCACCCAGGCCTATGGTCAGTGAGGATCTAGTCAGGGAACTTCTGGTGGGACTGGATGTATTTAAATCAGCTGGTCCTGATGATCTCTACCCCAGAGTGCTGAGGGAATTAGCAGAGGTCATTGCAGGACCCCTGGCACGGCTTTACGAGCACTTGTGGTGCTCTGGTGTGGTGCCAGAGAACTGGAAAAGGGCCAATGTGGTTCCCATTTTCAAAAAAGGGAAGAAGGAGGACCCAGGAAACTATAGGCCAGTTAGTTTTACCTCGATCCTGGGTAAGCTTTTTGAGAGAATTATCCTGATGCATGTCCAATTAGGGGCCAGCAGGGGAGGTTATGTTTAGGGGCAAACAACATGGGCTCATTAAAGGCAGGTCCTATCAGACCAATCTGGTGGCCTTCTATGATCAGGTCACAAAATCCTTAGATGCAGGGGTAGCAGTGGATGTAGTCTTTCTGGACTTCAGGAAGGCCTTCGACACTGTCTCTCACCCCATTCTCATTAAAAAAAAAACTAGGGGACTGTGGTGTCAACACCTACACAGTCAAATGGGTCACTAACTGGCTGGAGGGCCGCACCCAGAGAGTGGTGGTGGATGGGTCATTTTCAACTTGGAGGGATGTGGGCAGTGGGGTCCCCCCAGGGCTCAGTCCTCGGACCCGAGCTGTTCAACAACTTCATCAGTAACTTGGATGAGGGGGTAAAAAGAACCCTGTTCAAATTTGCTGATGACACTAAGATGTGGGAGGATGTGGGCACGCTAGAAGGGAAGAATAGGCTGCAATTGGACCTAGACAGGTTACAGGAGTGGGCAGATGAAAACAGGATGGGTTTCAACACTGACAAGTGCAAGGTGCTGCACCTGGGGAGGAAGAACCAGCAGCATACCTACAGGCTGGGGAACGCCCTTCTTGTCAGTGCAGAGGCAGAAAAGGATCTTGGAATCATTATTGATACCAAAATGAACATGGGCCAACAGTGTGGGGATACGGTCAGGAAGGCCAACCACACCTTGTCATGCATCCACAGATGCATCTTGAGCAGGTCCAAGGAGGTGATCCTCCCGCTCTATGCAGCATTGGTCAGGCTGCAGTTGGAGTACTGTATCTAGTTCTGGGCACCACACTTCAGGAGGGATGTGGACAGCATTGAGAGGGTCCAGAGGAGGGCCACCTGCATGATCAGGGGGCAGCAGGGCAGGCCATATGAGGAGAGGCTACGGGATCTGAAACTGTTTAGCCCCCACAAGAGAAGGTTGAGGGGAGATCTAGTGGCCTGTTACAAACTAGCCAGAGGGGACCAGCAGGCATTGGGGGAGTCCCTGTTCAGGCAGAGGGCAGATTCAGACTAGACATCAGGAGGCGCTACTTCACAGTCAGGGTGGCTAGGATCTGGAACCAACTTCCAAGTGATGTGGTGCTGGCTGCTACCCTGGGGGTCTTTAAGAGGAGGTTAGACAAACACCTTGCTGGGGTCATTTGACCCCAGTACTATTTCCTGCCATGGCAGGGGGTCAGACTTGATGATCTGCTCATGTCCCTTCTGACCCTACCAATTATGAAACTATGCTCAAAACATAATTAAAAAAACAAACAAACCCTATTAACCCCCTTCCACACAACTTTTAAATATTTGGATTTGGAAATGCTGTAATTTTCCATTTTCCTCATGAAAACTGTCCTATTACCAGCTCCACAGGAATAACCTGTTAGGGACCAGGGTATGGACAGTCTGGGAAGGTCAGCAGATATTTGGGTGAAGTCCAAGGACTGGATTCACAAGGAGTCAGTAGTCATACCTGAGGTTGGAGTGAATCAGAAGTAAGAGCTGAAGTCAGGATGAGCCAGTAGGGTTAGGCCTAGCTTTTAAAAAGCAGGGGTATCAAAGGCATCCAACCCCACAGGCTGGATGAAGGTCTCTAGGCTGGTCTGCAAATGCTAGAGCCAGTGTGCAGGGCGAAGCCAGTGAGACACAGCATGCAGCACATGCCCTGTCCTGGCATTCTGTGCCCTTGGCACAGGAGGCCAGGATGGGGCGTGGGCTGCATACAGTCCCCCAACAGACAAGCCCTCAGCACTGGCTCCAGAGCTGGTCAGGATTGAGCCCCAGACTGTTCATGCATACCACAACCAGCATGTGGGACTGTCTGGTGGAACAACACATGTAGTGTGTGCCTTGTGCCAACCCCCCATGCCATGGGCCATGTAGTGTCAGGTTCAGCCAACATGCAGCAGACAGCATAAGCCTTAGGGTGGGGCTGGTGCATGATATACATGGTGCATGGGCTCAACCTGGCACTATGGTGGGGGTGGGCAAAATATGGTCTGTGGGCTGGATTTGGCCCACCAGGCCATTCTATCTGACCTGCAGAGCATCTAAGATGTTTATAAAATTAATATTTATCTGCTCCTGGATGACTGTCAAAGATGACAGGAGCTGGGGCAGTAGGACCCAGGGGAAGCCAGCAGAAATCAGAAGAAAGGCCAGGCCACCCCTGCCCACCAACCTGCAAACCTCTGCCTGCAGCTGCTTTCTCTGCATGCTGCTGCTCCAGCACCACATGGTCCCCGGCTGCATTGCTGGACCATAGGAGCACGAGGCTGCTCTGGTACCCCAGGGCCAGGAGCGGGAGGGTTGTGTTTATGTGTATATGATTGTGCAATGAGGGAGTGTGCAGAGAGAGAGAGAGAAATGAGGGAAGCACACTGTGTGTGTGTGTGTGTAGTGAGGGAAGCACACTGTGTGTGTTGTTGTGTGCAATGAGGGAGGGACAGGGGAGTGTGTGTGAGTTCATAGGGTGAGTCCCACAAGCACCCCCAACATACACATGCACTCCCCCCTCGCACTGCCATACATGCAGACTCCTACATCCACACCTACTCACACACCCCTGCTACTGTTCCCCCCACAGTCCTCCACAAACCTCATATCTACCCATACTTCACAAATCTACACACCCCCATGTACTCCCTCACCCCACACACCTACCCACCCCTATAAACCCCCACACACTCACACCCTTCCCCACATATCCACACACCCACAGCCCCCCACAAACCTATACCCACCCCTATGCTCCCCACACCCCCACAGTATACAAGAGTCAGAGTTCATTTTAATCCATTGTGCAATCACCTCTATGTACACTACAGAAACACATGTAAATAAGGATGAAATCAAACTAATAAATGTTGAAAGGAGTATTTCTGGTGGCAAAGGTTGGGGGCTAGGGGACAAGAGCTTCTGGTCCCAAGATGGTGACCAGGGGGTGGAGCACCTGTCAAGGGGTGGGGGCTACCCATGCAGCCCTCGACAGCTTGCCAAAACTCGTTAAGCATCCCTCCACCTGAAAAAATTGCCCACCCCTGCACTATACGCTCTACTCATGGCACAGAGAGCTGGCATAGGGTGTGGTCTGCATGCAGCTACTTGCCAAACAGCGTTGTGCTATGACTCTGACATGGCCTCATCTAGATGGGTCCTGGTGCCAGTGCATGAGGTTGGTCTGGCACAGGTACTCCTCCCTAAACCAACCCCCCTGTGCTGTGAGTAGTGTCCATGGTACTGGGTCCAACCTGTACACCAAACCAACTCTGTAGGCTGCCTGCAACATGCAGGGTCAGTTCAAGACCCATGGGCTGGATCATGTATCTCCATGGGCTATATATTTGACACCTGTGTTTTAAAGTTTAGAGTGGATGGGGCCTGTTGCCTGCAGCCTCATGGGGCATGTCCAGACGAGTATGCATGTGCCTCTTGCAGCATCTCAAACCCCTTTGAGATGCTGCAAGAGGCACATGCAGAAACAACAAAATGTTCCCCATGCTGCATATTTGCAGCACAGGAGCAAACTTATACCCCTATCCAGGGGTAAAAAAAAAAAGCACTGTGAAACAGCAGGTCAAGGCAGGGGTCAAGACCATGCTCAGAGGCAACCCAGGAGTTGGTCCTCCAGGAGAGAGAGACTCTGGTTTCTGGCCAGAGCATCTCTGTGGTGCTCCTGCTGCCCCCGGCGCTGTCAAGGGTATGTTAGGAATGTGGGGTGAGGGGGTGGGAGGAGTGGCAAGGGGATGTTGAGGACTATGGAGAGTGGAAGGGGATGTTGCAGGGTGTGGGTAGTGGTGGGGAGAGATGGCATATATGTGGGTGAGTTCATGAAGGGGCATGAGTGGGGGGTGCCGCATGCCTGCCCCCCACACCCTGCCCCTGTGGCACTGGTGGCAGCATGGCTATGGCTCTGTTGTAGGCACAGCTGGGTGGCAATGCAGTGCTGTGTGACCTGGACTTCATACATACAGAACAGATCCAGCCGAGCCCATCCACGCTGTGCACTAGCAGGCAGGGCTGGGTCTGTTCAGCATGTATGGAGCCTGGGTCACACAATGCTGTGTCGTCGCGCACTCTGCCTGCAGCAAAGGCACAGCCACACTGCCTGCTGCCACTGTTACTATGGGCCCAAGTGGGGGGGCAACCATGTGGCCATGCAGTGGGGCTGACAGCAGTGAGCCCTGAGCGCCCCACTCTAGCTGCTGCTGCAGGGGTAAGTTGTGGGCCCTGTGTGGGAGGGCTATGGCTCTGTATGGTGCCTGAAATCCTGTGGGGTAGCTATGACCCTGCAGGGGAAGGGGGGAGGCTGTGGCATGGGCAACCAATGTACTTCAGCACTGGTAGGCAAGGGCCAGCCATACAGATGCTCTAACTGGTTACCAGAACAATTCTGTGGAGGAACCAAGCATCCAGCTGCCTCACGGTATCATCCAGGACTGTTTCATGGCACCTTTTTTTTTTGACCCCTAGATATCCAGGAGTCTAATTTTGCCCCCATGCTGCAAATTTGTAGTGCAGGGAATGTTTTTTTGTTCCTACCTGTGCATCTTGCAGCTTCTCAAAGGAATTTGAGATGTCTCAAAAGGCACATGCTCACTTGTCTGGACACGCCCATGTGTCAATTGTCCAGGGCACTGATCCAGGTTTGCTGCAGGTACTGCCTGTTTCCCTGCAGCCTCAGTGGATGGACTATCCTTGTCATCCAGTTTGGAATAGGTAGGCCCTGTTCTAAGCTTATTTTATGACTTACTTTTTTCCCCACAATCGTGTAAAGAGAGCATGCATTGATTGTACAAATAAGTTGGGATCCATTATTTTATCACTTTATCATTTTATCTTGCTTTTGGTCAAGAGTGCCCAAAAGCCCCCCCTGTCTCACCAAGGGCATTCGTGAATGCCTAATTGCCAAAAAGGAGGTGTATACGCAGTTGAAGGGAGGGTCTGTCACCAAAGAGGCGTATCCCTCCACGACTCGGGTCTGTAGGGGGGCTGTTAGGAAAGTTAAGGCAGATATAGAACTAGGGCTAGGATCAAGGATAACAAAACGTCCTTTTTTAAATACATAGGGAGAATGAAGAAGGCCCCAAGTAATGTGGGGCCCCTGCAGGATATGTTTGGCAATCTGGTGGTCGCTCCAGAAGAGAAAGCAGACCTCTTTAACAATTGATTTGCCTCTATTTTCTTGTGTAGGGACTGGGACTCCCCTACCGAGATTCAGGACAGACTTGGGAGAAACTCTGCCAAGCCTAGGGTCAGGGAGGACTGAGTTAGAGAACTTCTGGAGGGGCTGGACATGTTCAAATCAGCAGGTCCAGATGCTCTCTACCCTAGGGTATTGAGGGAATTGGCAGGGGTTATTGCAGGGCACTTGTGTTGCTCTGGCCAGGTGCCAGGTGACTGGAAGATGGCCAATGTGGCCCCCATTTTTAAAAAAGGGAAGAGGGAGGACCCGGGCAACTATAGGCCCATTAGTCTTACTTCAATCCTGGGGAAGCTCTTTGAGAAGATTATCAAGGAGCACATCTGTGATGGGCCAGCAGCAGGGACGATGCTTAACGGAAACCAGCATAGTTTCATTAAAGGCAGGTCTTGTCAGACCAACCTGATTGCCTTCTATGATCAGGTCACAAAACCATTGGATGCAGATGTCGCGGTGGTTGTAGTCTTTCTGGACTTCAGAAAGGCCTTCGACACTGTCTCTCACCCCATTCTCATTAAAAAGCTAGGTGACTGTGGCATTGATGCCTACACAGTCAGATGGATTGCAAATTGGCTGAGGGGTCATACTCAGAGAGTGGTGGTGGACAGGTCATTTTCAACCTGGAGGAAAGTGGTCAGTGGTGTTCCCCAGGACTTGGTCCTTGGGCCCACACTGTTCAATTCCTTTATTAGAGACTTGGACAATGGGGTGAAGAGCAGCCGGTTTAAATTTGCAGATGACACTAAGATTTGGAGTGAGGTGGGCATGCTAGAAGGGAAGGACATATTACAGCAGGACCTGGACAGGTTATAGGGGTGGGCAAATGAAAATAGGATGGAATTCAATACTGACAAGTGCAGGGTGCTGCGCTTGGGCAGTAGGAACCAGCAGCATACCTACAGGCTGGGGAACTCCCTTCTTGAAAGCACGGTGGCAGAAAGAGATGTTGGAGTCATTATTGACTCCAAGATGAACATGGGCCAACAATGCGAGAACACGGTCAGTAGGGCTAACCATACCTTGTCCTGCATCCACAGATGCATCACAAGCAGGTGATCCTCCCTCCTCTATGCGACACTGGTCAAGCCACAGTTGCAGTACTGCGTCCAGTTCTGGGCGCCGCACTTCAGGAGGGATTTGGACAGCAATGAGAGGGTCCAAAGGAGGGCCACTCACATGATCTGGGGACAGCAGGGCAGACCCTATGAGAAGAGGCTACAGGACCTAAACCTGTTCAGCCTTCACAAGAGAAGGCTGAGGGGGGACCTGGTGGCCATCTTGAAACTTACTAGGAGGGACCAGCGGTGTTTGGGAGAGACCTTGTTCCCCCGAGCGCCTCCTGGAATAACAAGGAATAACGGCCATAAGTTGTCTGAGAGTAGGTTTAGACTAGACATTAGAAGGCACTATTTCACAGTCAGGGTGGCTAGGATCCGGAACCAACTTCCAAGGGAAGTGGTGATGGCTCTTACCCTGGGGGTCTTTAAGAGTTGGCTCAACATTTACCTGGCTGGGGTCATTTGAGCCCAGTTTTCTCTCCTGCCCAGGGCAGGGGGTTGGACTAGAAGATCTACAAGGTCCCTTCTGACCCTACTTCTATGAATCTATGAATCACACAGAATTTTTTTTTCCTAACAAAATAGGGATACAAGTGCTCAGTCACAATGATGTTCATGAAAATCAATGTCCTAATTGTGCAAATAATCACATGCATCTTTGAAAATCAGAAATAAATTTCTGACTTAAATTTGGAAATGGAGGTATACTGGTACTAACTGAAGATGGCCCAGAGGAATGGTGCAATGTTCCATCTTCTTGAGAGTCAGTGGAGCTTATTCACACATTTAAGACTTACACGTAAATTCTCTCCTGTGACTATGTTGGAAATCTATACAAGTTCAGGTATAGATTTACATATTTATACAATTTGGCTGTAATACATGACATGCAGCATATAGGTAGGAAACTTCAATGCATTTTTGGAGGGAATTGCATGGATATAGGAACATGTAGGATTCTGAATTTAGAAGTCATTTGTTTCAGTTCATTCCAACCTGTAACAGGGAAGTGTACACAGTGCTCTCTTAGGTAACCTTCACTTTTGCTTCCTTTTCTTTCTCTTTTGCTCAATACATTAAGTCATTTTAGGGTGAAATTATACCTTTTCCCTTTGGCATATTGAAACATAACACAGGATTCAGAGAGAAAATGTAAGGAGGGATTTCAAGAGTTGTAAGGTAAAGCAGGCGAGAACACATGATCCTTTATGTTGTGGGCTGTGACTAAAAAGTGTGACATAGACACAGTGTTTTCAGTAGCTCAAGACACAATTTAATTATCATACTATATTTTGATTATCACACTATTGTGCAATCTCTACTACCAGGGGTTTAGAAGATATGGCCACATTATCTTGCCCCTGATGCTATCCCTGGGTCTTAATTTGACCCACACATTATGCATATGTGCAGGGCCTGAGACATGCCCGCACTCCTCACCCTCACAGGACCACAGCATGCAGCATCATGCACATCATGGATCCCAGAGCAGATGCCACATGTAGCAGCAGACTAGGCAGAGAAAAAGCTGGATCCAGCTTTCAGGAGAGGCAGGAGAGATCCTTTGGTCTCCTGCAAGTAGATCCAGCACCCACTCTGGTCAGTTCTGGACTGTGCTGGAACTGTGTCTGATTTGTGTCCTGGACTGGCCAGAGTGAACACCACCAGTGCTGGATCCAGCAGGTTGGGATCAGGGAGTCTATAGGCTCAACCCAGCCCATGGGGCTGGCCCAGGGTTGTTCATACAGCCCATGGACCAGCCACAAGCCACTCACTGAATCCCAGGGGGCAAAGGTGTTTGACATCCTTGCACTAAACAATACTTCCTGGTTGTATGATGAAGTAGAACATAAGGGTCTTGTTCCATGGCAATTTTGGGTGCATTCTAGAGCTCTTAACACCTGGTTGTCTACACATTGACATCTGAAAGCAGTTTTAAGTGCTTGCTTTGAGGCTTAAAGTTACAGCACTCCGGAACAAGATTATTTCTGATCTATGTTATCCAGCATGTGTAGCACTAAATTTTAGCTACGCTAGGCTGGAGCAGGAAGGAGGGAAACCTGAGGGGGAGAGCCCCAGGGGTGGGGGAAACCAAAGGAGCTCTGGGGGCCTGGGGTCAGGGGGGAAGCCGAGAATGCAGGGGAAGAAGAGGGAAATTCTTACCTTTCAGCCTTCCACACCCCTGCTGGCCTGAAGTGTGACTGCTCCAAACTGAAGCTAGCACTAACACTGATCAAAATTTGAGCAGCTCATAGTGTAAGGAGTAACAAGGCCCTATGACAAGGAAAAATGCAGGATATAGATACCCATATTTCTGGCCTAGATCAGATTGGCAGCATTACTTTCTTGTTAAAAATACCATCAACATCCTATTTTCATTAGGTTTTTAACCATTTTTTTACCATTGTAAAAGGGTTACTAGAGCTGATACTCGTTTGCATACTTTTGGATGCTTCGCTAAATCAAACCTCTGAATCTTTCAGGTTCACACATCACTAATATTGGTTTCAGAGATGGAATTGCACCGGAATAAGTACATGCAGTTTTGAATGAACTGAATAGAGATTCTACCTTCTTGCTCCAGGGCTGATTTTTGCTTGGTCTCCAGGTAGCTTTGCTAGCCTAGGAAAGGTTTCAACACTTTATAACATTTCTATTTCAAGTATAATGGAAATAAAATCTATTTTGCAATTCTGTTTCCCTTCTAATTCATCAAGAACAGTTTACTTTATTAATTATTCATTTCAGGGAAATCAAGCATGATTTTAAAGCTCAAAAAGAAAGAACTAGAAACATGATGTAATGTCAACTAATTTGTGAGCAGAAGGTTCAGGACCTATTAAACAAATCAATCTTTGTACAGTAAATTAACTTTCAAAATGTAAACATTCATCAAATGGAAAGGGCAATGATGAATTGTTTTAGGGCAGAATATAAGACCAGAGTCTCCTAATAAAAAGTTCTGACCCATGAATGTTCAACAATCTGCTGGTCTCAATTGAGCAGAAAGATTGCCGAATTTAAAATGCACCGACCAGATGACTGAGTCTCTTATTCCAGTCTACACACATCCTGGAAATAACTCTATTAGTATTCCCATATATTAAAACTTCTAAATTCCACAAGGCCATTCTTCAAGAATATGGAACAAAACTGTTACTGTGAGATGCAGCTAAGAATCACATTAATGCAAGTGCATTGAGAGCTGCAAAAGTATTGAGGCTCAATAAGGAGGAAAGGAGACATTTAATTATGGTGCAGCAAATATATATTACATCAATTTGGCTGGAAAAGGGAATTTGACTTGTTTTGCTGATATACAATAATGCTGTTGAAAATAAATAGGATTATAAAATCTAAAAATAAATAGAACTTATTACAACGTAATACACAATTCAGCTGGCATTTAACAAATAATCTAAAGATACCTTTTACATATAAAAGTTAAAATTATATTTTTGCTAGAATTGAATGAAGTTTGATGAAACAGAATCAAACCTGCATGGACTTAGTGGTTTTTAAATACCCTAAAGCAATTCATAACATTTCTGTTGACATTTGGAATGGGCTTCGACTTTTGCAAACCACATTACAATGACCTGTAAAGGTACTGTACTAGTGGATTTTCAATTAACTGCAGTGTTATGAAGGTGAATCTTTATGAAGTGTTCTTTACCCCTAAAAGCAAAACCTCATGACTCCTGCCTTCTTCTTCTTTTTTTTTTTTTTTTAAATTAGTATTTGCCTCCATGTTTCTTTATCTTTTTGGACAAATGAAGAAATGTCCATGAGAAAATGCAATTATAGATATAAATAATTCTAGAAGAATTAAAAATTAGGTTTTCATCTCTCTTCCCAAATGATAGCATTAACGATTTATTTTTCTTCTGCTTATTTTTCTTTAGAAGAGCAGGTTAAGGTGTCATGTTTATGGTTGTACTTTTTAAAGTTTTGTTGAAGGCCTATCTAAATAGAGAAAGGGGGTTAGAATACCATTGTGTCTCTGCAAATCCTTAAATTGGAAACATGTCAGAACATCTTTAAGAATAAGGCAGCTTTGGCAGATTTTGAATTTAAGATTCAACATCCCCACCTCCCTCTATTTTTTATACAAAGTGAAGACTCCCTCTTTTGGTATGTCAGCTACCATGGTCATGGTAAGAAGTAAATGTATGATGGGATGAGTCAGTGTATGGGATTTGGGGGCAAAATTGCTTTCTCTGGCATTTTCCTTCTCAAAACACCAGTTTGAAGCACAGGACACCATTACTATTTCCCTCAGCAGTATTCGACACTGATCTCCCCTTGCCCCCCTACAGAATGAAATCTCTTTTGTTAAATATGTGAGACAAGGACATTATAGATTAAATGTTCACCCATAAGAACTGCAGAGGCACTGAAAACTCATCCAAATTCCTTGCCCTTCAGAAATTATCACAAAAAATCACGTGGAGAAACCCGCAGACCTGTAGAGTATTAGGCTGGAAGGGCTTATTCCTTAAAAGCACTTTCTCATTCACAAAAACACCTACTCCTTGAAAGCATATCTGCCAAGAATTTATTGATTCAAAATTTCCTGGCTCACAACAATTTTTTTCTCACAGAAGACATGATTTAGCCTATTACATAGGATACACATGCATACCTTTTAAATGTAACATCAATTATTAGCCCAAGTGCTGATCCCTTTGTTCACAATGAGTAGTGCCATAGTCAGTAAATAGTACCATCCATGTCAATAGGATCATTGGTAAAATGAGGTGCTACTCAATGGGGCATAAAGAGTATCCCTTTCTAGTTCTTATGTAATTGTACAACATCTATGTTTAAGACATACACTTCCATATTTATGAAAAATGATATATAGAATAATTTAGGTGCAACAAAAATCATACGTCTAAATATAAAAAAATACCTAACACATATATAGCCATATATGAACTGGTTTATCTGAGGTCCTCAGAGAAGGTTACATTTTTTTTTTTTATTTTATTTAATAACAAGTTTAGGTTAGGGGTGTAAATCCTACTAACTGACATGAAACAACTTTTTCTTTTATGTTCCATTCATTAATAGTTTTCATCAAAACAAAACAGTTTATGTGAGCAGGAAAAAGGAAAATGGTTGTCTTGGATACCACAGTAGATAGATATAATTTAGTAATATACAGAATAAACTGTTTTTTAAAACAGTACTGTTATCAGTTAATGTTGGCAAAGTGTGTTCCCATTGCAAAAATCTCCTTTCATTTTCAATCCATTTATTTTTCCTTGCTATTAAAATAAACACTTTACAAAGTAAAAAGAAATACTGAATGCTGTTTAAACATCTAGGAAGGATCAACAGCATGGAGGCATGTAATTTAATCATTTTCCCTGGTGATCTAGAAATTCTTTGAGTATATTAATTTTAATTTGAAACATGAAAGTATGCACATTATCTAAATGAAAAAACAAACCCTTCAATGCAATATTTTTGAAAGATTGAAGTAATATTCATAATGTGACATGTATGAAGCTTTGAACACTATTGAATAGAATTGGGGTAGAAACAAAAATGTGCTTATGAAAACTGAAAATTAATGAAGTAGTAGACCATAAAATTAAAATAGCTCCATAATAGTACATTTCTTTTGTTTTTTCTGGCCAAATCCTGCAGTGACTTACACCTACAGATATCAGCGCAGAATTTGATCCAGTCAAAGCAAGGCAGGAACAAAGTTTTGATTCTTCAGTTTTTAAGAATCTCCAGAGACTGAAACTGAAAAGTAACTCTCAAGACATCAAAAAGTAACAGTCAAGACGTAGTAAATGGCACTTGTTTTGTTACTTCTTTTTTAAATAGGTGTCCATCTGCATCTCACTCAGGAAATGTGTGCCTTGTGGGAGACCAGATTCTTTTATCTGAATAGGAGTGTCTGTTGAGCTATGCCAGCACCATACATGTCACCATCCTACAGTACAAGGGACAGAAAGCTCACAATCATCCTTCAGTTCCTTCTTACTAACAGTGGCAGTGTGACAGACCAGTGTCTATATGCTGCCCCTTCTTGAAGTGACCTTCTTGTAATTAGTTAGTTTTGGTTAAGTCCCACTGAATTCTCCCTCTTATTTACTTATTTGGTAAAAGTAAGTTTGTCCTACGCAAGGCTCTGCACCAGTACTATAGTTAAAAAATGATGGATTCAAGGATGGATTCAGGCTTCAAACCATGTCTGTCTTGACATCACCTCATCCTCCTTACAGTTCCTATATATGCTTGTCTTTTATATTTTGGTGACAGCCATACGAGAGAGCTGTTCAGAGTGCTTTACATTTTTGAGATGACTACAATAGTCAAAGGATACTTACTTGCAATTACACCTCCTTGACCAATAAATAAAAGGGATGGACTTCATACCTGGCAGATCATGGATTGTCTTCCAAGACGAAATCAGTCCATTCTAAAGCCTAGTCTCCCAGAGTCCCTACCAACCAATATAAAAACACTCGGCTGACCTTTTGCAGGTCTATTCCCAGATATACTGTTGAGGATTAGAATGATTATTGGTAAAGGCTGTTTTTGAGTTAAGATTTTTATAAAATCCACCCTTAATCAGGAGTGAGCAAATGCATTGTCAAATACGTATTTTCTCATAGAAAACATGTCCCAGAGTAGAATATATGCCTTGGTTTTGAAATGCAGAATGAAGAAAAAAAAATATTTCTGTTTAGTAAGTAACTGAGAATGAGCAGCTAGGGAGCCAGGCCGGTTCATTGTTCAACTTCTTGTGGATCCTGTGTTGAGTTACTTTCACTAGTTACTTTCTATCCTGTAATGGATAGAAATTGTTTTTACTAATTTCTGGCATATATCTATAGAATCACAGAGAAGTAGAGCTGGAAGGAACCTCTATAGGTCATCTAGTATACCCCCTACCTAAGGCAGGACCATCCCTATCCAAACTGTCCTATACAAATTCATTGTCTAACCCCATTACTAGAAGGAGGGCAGGGGTAGAGTACTCCAAACCTAGCTTGGACTTTCCTGGCCCTTGCCTTCCCAGGGTGCTCCTCTCCCCTACCCTTCCCTCCCCTTAGGATCCTCCATTGGGGGTAGGGGGTGGGGGCTGTGGGTGTGCATCTCATGGAGAGCTAGGTGTTTTCCTTCCTAGCACTCAAAACACCTTATCAGCTGGGCACTGGGTTGCCAGGCAAAAGCAGTGACTGGGTCAGCTGGCCAGGAGGTCAGGAGACAATGCTGAACCAGAGCAGAGATGCTGGGGAGAAAAAGAGGGGAAGGGAGGACAAGCAGCAGGCAGCCAGAGCTGTCTGAAGGAGAACCCCTGAGGAAGAAGGGGGAAACAACAGAGCTGCTGCCTCAGGACAACAGAACAAAATCCACAGATAAGTTTTTATTTTGTTTACATTTTTTCTGGGCTCTGCACAATCTCCATTAGCAGCCCAGGCAGCGCTTGTGCACCAGCTGGGGATTTGAGTTTTGGCAAAACAGGGAGCATACAGGAGCAGGGCACCTGAGGTTTGAGTGGCTTCCCTGCCATGCTGTGAGGGCAGCTCAGGTTCCCATATTGTGGACCTGGAGTGGGACCCTAGGCAGATAGAGCAAATGTAGGTGGTGGCAGAGGTGTCTGGCCAGACACACTGGAAAAATGCCAGCCTTGCAGGTGCACCCTGGGATGGCTTACAACTGCTGTAAAGGTTGTTAATATATGTTCCAAAGATCCCAGGAAGAGGGCCATGCCTCCTGCTACACGGGAAGGCAACCCCTGTCCCCCATACCTAGTTCCTTCAGCTTCTCCTCGTATCATTTGCTTTCCAAGACCTTTATCGGGTTTTTTTTTGCCTCCCTCTGGACCTTAGCATCTCTGCATCCTTTTTAATGTGGAGCTCAAAATTGCACACAGCACTCTACATGAGGTCTAACCAGTGCTGAGTAGAGAGGCATTATCACCTCCTGTGTATTGTTTCTATTGATGCATCCCAAAACCACATTTCCCTTTTATACATCTGCATCACGCTGGAGACTCAAACTGAGTTTGTGATTTATAGATTCATAGATTGTAGAGTCGGAAGGGACCACAATGGATCATTGTCTCCAACCCCCTGCCCCTGGCAGGAAAGAGGACCAAGGTCAGATGACCCCAGCCAGGTGATTATCTAGTCTCCTCTTGAAGACCATCAACTAGGTGATAGCACAACCTCTCTTGGAAGCCCATTCCAGATCCTTGCCACCCTTACTGTGAAAAATTTCTTCCTAATATCTAACCTAAATCTACTCCCAACTAGTTTACACCCATTGTTCCTAGTCATTCCCTGGGGCACCTTAGTAAACAGCTCTTCCCCTATTCCCCATTGAACTCCTGTAATAAATTTATAGGCAGCCACAAGATCTCCCCTCAGCCATCTCTTGTGAAGGCTGAAGAGATTCAGCGCTCTCAACCTCTCCCCGTAGAGTTTATCACAAAGGCCACTAATCATGTGAGTGGCCCTCCTCTGGACCCTCTCGAGTTTCCTCGTGTCCCTCTTGAAGTGTGGTGCCCAAAACTGGACACAGTACTCCAACTGCGGCCTGACCAGTGCTGCATAGAGGAGGAGCATGACCCCCTTTGTTCTATTAGTCATGCACCTGCTCATGCATGACAAGGTGCGATTGGCCTTATTGATGGCCTCGTTACACTGCCAGCTCATGTTCATCTTGGAGTCAATTATGACTCCAAGATCCCTCTCTGCCTCCGAGCTGCTGAGAAGGACACTCCCTAACCTATAGGTGTGCTGGGGGTTCCTCCTTCCCAGATGGAGTACCTTACATTTAACGTTATTAAATTGCATCCTATTTCTCTCTGCCCATTGATCCAACCTGTCCAGGTCAGCCTGAATCTGCTCCCTGCCCTCCAGTGTACTAACTTTGCCCCATAACTTGGTATCATCAGCGAACTTGGAGAGGGTGCTCTCCACGCCCTTGTCCAAATTGCTGATGAAGATATTGAATAATATCGGTCCAAGGACCGAACCTTGCGGGACCCCACTTCCCACCTCCCTCCAGCCCAAGAAGGAACCATCCACCACCACTCTCTGGGTACAGTCCCTAAGCCAGTTGGCCACCCACCTGACCGTGTAGGCGTCCACTCCACAGTCTGCTAGCTTCCCAATGAGGATAGGGTATGAAACTGTGTCGAAGGTGCTCTACCAAGACTCCTACATCCGTTGCAGTGCTGCTATCCAGTCAGGTGTCACCCATTTTATATTGGGATTTGTGATTGTTCTTCCTTGTCGACATTGAACTTTGTTCTGTTATCTCCATTCCAACTTTCCAATCTGTTGAAATCCTTCTAAATTGCATTCCTGTCCACCAATGTGTTTGCAAACTTCCCAGTGAGTGCAAACTAACTTTGTATGTCAGCATCCAAATAATTAATAAACAAGTTGAATAGCACTGGGCTTAGGACAGACTCCTTAGACTTTACTAAAAATCTTCTGCCATCCTGATGTGTCCATTTATAATTAGCCTTTGCTTGTGGCTGTTTAACCACTTGTCTATCCATTCTAGTAGTCTTGTCCAGCCCATATTTCTCCAATTTGTTTATGAGAAAATCATGCAGGACCCTGTGAAAATCTTTGCTGAAATCCAAATACAGTATATCCACAGCATTCCCTTTATCCACCCAAATAGTTACTTTGTTGAAGAAGGAAATTGAGTTTGTTTGACACAATTTGTTTTTAGTAAATTCATGCTGGATGCTTGTGATCAGGCTTGCTCCCTCCAGATGTTTGCAGACTGACTTCCTTAGAAAAGAAGGTGCGGCTAACTGTTTGGAGTTCCCCAAGTCCTACTTTTTGCCTTTTTAAAAGAAGGGCACTGCATGTGCCCTTTTCCAGTCCTCTGGTACTTCACTGTCTCCCAAGACTTTGAGAATATCATTGCCAAAGGAGATCTCTACTTCCTTCCAAGTTGCCTATCCCCTTCATATCCTAGATATTATATTTTACAATATATACCCTACATCATTTTTTTATTTAGTTGGCCTCTTCTCATTCTTTTTTGCTTATAATCTCTCACCTAAAAACTATTGTTTCATTCTATTTTAATTTGATTTTTCCCATTGCTCTTTATTCATGGTCTTTTAAGTGAAGTATCAACTTAATAGCAGGTGATTGACCCAAACCTTCAAATATATTCATTTTGGTGGGTTAAAACTTATGAGAAAGTAGTTTATATATTTCTCTTAAGGGTTATTTTACTTGTTAACTATATTTAGTGTCCAAAAACTCTCAAAGCATATTACAAAAATGTTTTTTTAAATAGTGATATTTACAATATGAATTCACATCCATTGTCATATGGTTCTGTGTGATGGTGAATAGAGGGTGCCAGACAATAACTTTAGATCAATGAACAAAATTTGGAGTAATTTGTTTTACAAATAATCTACAGTACAAAATAAGCAAGTGGATAAGCTAAGTAATGCCTAGTACAGAACAGAGATGTATTTATGAATGCATAGTTACATAAATATAATACACATATGCACACAAGACTGATCATTTTTACCACTTTAGGATAGATTGTGCATTCTTTTCATCTGCATAGGAGCTGGCACAAGTCTTAAGTCATGTCTAAAAGTATGAATGTATAAATGAGGCCTACAGAGAATATAGGTCTTGCGCTATCCTTGCACAAGGATGAATTTCACTTATCAGTTTGCATGTACATAGGTAGTTACTGTTGAAGGGAGCAGAGTATGCTCACTGTGTAGTGATAAGCAAAAAACCTTTTTGTTTGTCTTCAGGGAAGGAGCCAGAGAAGTGTTGTGATACAGTCCATCCCCCCTTCCCCCACCCTGAGACTTCTGGTATCAGCCATCAGATATATGCATAAAGAACTTTCTGCCACCACCACACCCAACCTTCCAACATCCTAAATTTAGTACCATCTTCCATGCACCTTCTTCTTTGAGAGCTAAAACAAGAGTAGTTTCCCTGAGAATCTGATGTTAGCTTGAGATTTGTGCCTTAATTATTATAACCCCCTCTCATAGAAAGAGTTCTTTCTCTCAATGGCATGTCTTTATTCTTTAATCCTAAAATAGACATTGATATATGTGGCATATAAAACCATTCAAGCCAATATTAAGAAAAAAGAAAGCAATAGGGGAATACAGGGGGAATTTTTCACTGGAAGGAAGGAGTAGAACTGATAGTCTAATAGAAAAAGCTAATTAGTGTATGGTAACTTCAAAGCACTAAGAATTAATTCTAGCAGCAAAATGAATATGCTAAATAAGGAAAGAAGAAGTCCTCTAGCCAGTCCTCTAGTCACCAAGGAAGCTTACCAGGAGAGATTTGCTAAAATTTTAGTCACTCTCTGACTTCAACTGGGAATTTTCAGGATTAGTTCAATTTAGTTAATAAAAATACAAGTCCCTCCCCCCCTCCGCAAAAAAACCAAAACCAAACAAAACAAAACCAAACCAAACAAAACCCTCACATATTTCTTGAAGTGTAAGATTTATTAAAAAGTTTGAGGTTGGTCTTTCTCCTCAGTTCTCTTCTTTCATGGAAAATACACCTACTGTTTATGTTCCTCTATTTTTTTCAGCTGCTTTAATCCTCTTATTTTAGAATATGTGGGTATTCTGTTAGGGACTGGTAAACTCATTTTATCAAACATCTTTTTAAGTTTGTCATACCAGTACATATTCAGCTGTGTTTATGTCACTTAGATTCCATCTTTCAATCAACAACACTTACTTTTGGTTGCCTTTCAGCAGGATAACTTTAACAGGCTGAATATAGGGCCTCATCCTGTAAGGTGCTGAGAATGTATAAGATTTCTACACTCAGTTCCAGCTGGCTTAAAAGGAAATTGAAGGTGTTTGCTTGTTTCAGAACAAGGATTTTCTTTTATGAAAAAGTAAAGACAAGTTAAATTCTTAGCTGTAAACCATAATGGGTCAGAGTCTGCTCAGAACTTATGTGGTTGTTCCCTAAAGAAGCAAGGAAACTTTCTCCTATTCTTTTAACTGCCCCTGTAATTGATGGGCAGACCAATAATTTCTACACTTAAAGGAGCATAGGACTGTACTGCCTTCAAAAGAGATAGCAGGGTGAGAAAGAAGGGTGGATATTCATTTTCACGTGCCAGCTAGTGGTTCTGCTTAACATTTGGCTGCCATTTTCCCAGGTAGCTCTGCATGCTAGAAGCATGCTTGCTGAGTTGTCTGATGAGGTGTATCTGTAAGCATGGGTACATAAAGTATATACATCAGTGTGTTTCATATTGGTTTTGCAAATACACCCAGATTCCAAATTATGTACAGCTATCCAATAGCTGCTCGAGGTGGGTACTGCTAACTTTTAGCTTTGGGTGGGAGGCATGTTTGTCTATACTCCAGGATAGAAGCAGTAACTTTACCCCAGGTTTCTTATAGTGATACAGGTTGTTTGTCCATGTCCTCTTTATGCCAAATGTGCCATGAGTAAAAGCTGTGAAATACTGCCACAGCAGAAATCCTCTTGTACTTATTTTAGTTCTATGGGTGGTGATAAAGATGACAACACAAACCACTCACATACAGTGTTATTTACTGTTGCTTTTTTCACAATCTATTTCTTCATTTCCATCCTTTACACACTCAAAGCCTTAGTAATTTTTTAAAATAATTGCAGGAACATTTATGATATAAATAATCTCACAGATGTATATTACCAAACTTCTGTCAATGAGAATAAGTTGAAAGCAAAGTTTGTAAAACCAGCAAATTAAATCTGTGGTTTAAGATCACAATTTTTTTTTTTTTATAATTATTTCTTTACTGTAGGTATCTGAAGGTAGAAACAGACATTATACTTCCTACAAGGAAGTGGGAGGAATCCAGCACAGAGGAATGCTCCTAATCTCTGGAAGGTGTGAGAAGCGGGGGAGAGGGCAAGGCTACATACTGGAATGACTGTATGTTCCCTCTCTTGGGAATACGTCAATCACTGAAAATTATCAGAAATTTGTAGTAGTAAAGTGAATGCCTGTCCATGGCTTGATTCTGTTTCAAATAAATAGGCATACATTTAGATTAGATGTATACCTCAAAGCTTATTAATTAATGATTCAGACATCAAAGAAACTTACCACTTGTTTGGGAAGCATAGGAGAACTCCCTCCCCTAAAATCCTAAATACATAGTAGCATACAGAATTTCCAAATATATTAATTATTTTTAAATGAGACTCATATTTTATCGTGTGTGTTTTGGGTTGTTTTTTTTTTTTTTTTCTTTTTGAGGTGAGGAGGAGTTGTTTATGTAGCACCTTAATTTCCACCCATCCTCTTGTCACTGTGTATACAAATATGAATTTCAAATAGAAAATGACTAAAGCAAGTAATGAAATGCTTTAATTTAGACAAAACAAAGATAGACCATGTACCAGGTCCTGAAGTTTGGCAGGTTTGGGTCTTGGTGGATCAGCAAAAAGAGCAAATTCCATACATTCAATTGTGAATGTTCTGCCATTAGTCTTCAGTGGACTATATCTCCAAGCTCATTCAGGAGAACAGCAACAACTCTAGTTCAAGCAGTAATAAAAATCTACAGAAAAGAGAAAGGTAATTATCAGCAGGAGTTCTCTAGCAATGGACTTAAATACACATGGTAAATTTACACAGAAGTCCTATAATTTAAAAATAAATCATATAGTTAAAAATCTTTGTGTGCAAGTCGTGGTACTTAGCAGCTTTCAGAATGAGTTATTGGATCCAAAACACATGGAGGGCTATGTAGCCTGAAGTGAACACTTGGAAATATATCAAAAAGAAGGTAGAATGCTTGTGTGGTATAGGACACTGTGTAACTATGCCACCTCCTCAAATAAAGCAGAGCTATTTGCATGATAAAGTTAGATTTGGCTTATAATAGCTTGTGGTCAATATTGTATATACAAAAAAAAATATTTACATTGATTTCTTCGGAGAAAAACATAACATGAAACTAATAAGATATGCTAAACTCTACCACCAATAAATTTACTTGAACTTTATTGCAGTCATCATCTTTCTTTCTCTTTTGTTTTTTCAGACTATAAGCTCTTCAGGATGGGAACATATTTTGGTAACAGTCCTATATGTTATATAAATATAACCAATACTGGGCACATTTATCTGTGTGCTTTACTATGCATTAGATTAATCTAATGTGCAGTAAAGTCTCACCATCTACATGTGCACATCAATTACTGCTCAGTAGATTAGTGTAAAGTGCTATTTGCTAATACTGACAGATGTAGGTACGAGCAAAGGACACTTTACATTAATGTGCCTGAATGCACACGTAGATGCTGACCAGGGAGCAAATTGCTCCTGGTTAGCCCAGGCAGCAGGAGGCCACAACTGCTTCTTGTCTCCAGGGAGCTTGGAGTGGCATGGAGCTTGGGCTAGCCCTGAGCTTTAGGGAGAGGGCAGGACATGTCCCTGCTCCACAAAACCCAGGCCTGACCCCTCATACCACCCGCCAGTCTAAGGCTGTCCCCAGAGCCTCCTGCCAGCCTGAGGCTGACCCTCTGTTCCCCCTGCTAACCCCCAGTATCCCTTACCAGCCCAGGGTTGCCCCACAGAAAATTCAGGTGCATTAATTGTATGTGTAGTTGTGCCCAGTGGGTAAAAAAATAAGCATTAATACAGTACCAGATAAAATCAGAACTGCAGTTTTTGTGCATGTTGGTGTCATCAATCCTTAACTCATATGCCATTTAATAAGTTTTCTACTAAGGAAAGTGATAAAAAGGCACAGTAGGGGGGAACATCAATAGAGTGGTCCCTGAGGCTGAGTATATAGAACAAGTATATTGGAGTATGCACAATCAGGACTTTTGATAAAGAAACAAATATATGTAGCAGGAAAATATATATATACCAAACACAACACAATGTAACCTTTTAAAGTAAAAAAAAGTACAAAAAAATACAGTAAACCTACATATAGGCAATGTTATGAAGATTAACCATTGAGTAATATATACTTGATAGACTATATTATATTCTGAGCGTAATGTAATGACAATGTGGAGGAAGTCCTGTTAAGGTTATAAAAAAGCATATTGAAAGCCTACTTAAGTCAATGGGAAGAATAGTTTTCACTTCAGTGGGCCTTGACTCAGGTCAAACCTAGATAAAAAAGCACAATTAATCCTCCTCATACTTATGAAAGAACTTCTTGCTGCAAGCAATGTAATTAATTGAGATGATCAGGAAAGTTCAGTTTCAATAGCTTTCTTGGGGTAAATAGAGTTTTTACAAAAATTGAATTTCTGCATTTTTCTGAAAAATATTTTTTTTATATCAGAAAAAAAGTTACATAGAATAATCATTTTGATGACTTTACCCGGAAGATTTTGTTCCACCCCGGGCTTAGGCAGCTAACATTGTGTTTATGTAACCTAGTTTCATTCCCTTCCTTACTCCCATCCCTCTTATGTTAGTCCCTCGCTTGGGCACTCTGTATTTCCCTTATGGCCTTGTAATTCTTGCTCTATGATTCTTAACATTTTCTAATAAAGTTAACCTGTTCTTATCAGTTTAAGCGCTGATACATTTTCACCAGCCTTTTCTGTGGCTGAGAGGCCTGAGTGCAAAGCTAGTATCCAAAATGCTAGCAGTTCAAGTGTGGGTATAAGCAAGTGATCTTAAGTCTCAATTTCCTTTATGGTAAGGGTGACCAGAATCTGGAATAGACTTCCCAAGGACATGGTGTAGTCTCTAACCTTGCAGGTCTTCAAGATGTGAATAGACAAACACCTTGCTAGGATCATTTGATCTCAGTAGTATTCTTACCCAGAGCAGGAGGCTTGGACTAGATGATCTTCTGAGGTCCCTTCCAGCCCTTAATTTCTGTAAAGCTTTGATATTTCTAAAGTCTATGTACAAATTTAAAATATTAAGCATTCCTAGAAATGGCAGTAAGGTATCACTTATTTAAGGCAGCAATCCTGTAAAAACTTAAAAACATGCTAAATAGCACTTCCATTCACTTAAGATAAAACTAAATGTATGAATTCCCTTTGTATCAAAATGAATTCTAGGGAAAGTCTGTAAAAATAGCCTATGATATATATAAATTAAACAAAATGGCATCAGACCCTTCATTCTGTTTTGAAATGGCAGAAATCTATCATCATAATGACCAAAGAATTTAAAATGATTAAAAGTCATTCTTTTACTTAGAATCAATCTCCATTTTTCTTTCCTTTATTTTTAGCTTTGCTGGAAAAAATAAAATAGTTCACCAGTCCAATTAGCCTTTAACTTGTCGTGTTCAGTACCAGAGAGATGGGTTTGTTGAAGCATAACAAAGTCAAGAATTAGTTTTAAAAAGTAATTTCTTGTCTTTTTGTTTTTAACAAGATGATTCATGTCCTCAATATTTTGAGACACTAATTTATAGAAATATGTGACTACAGCAATAAAAATAATATGCTTGTGCCTAGACTAAGAACAAGTATCTTGATAAACAGCTTAGATATGATGAAAATATTGCAAAGCTTAATTTTAAAGACATAATATATTTGATCTTGAATTCTCTCAAAGAAAATAATGTGTCATAGGCAGAATAGAACAAATTAAAATGACAAAATCAAATGGGCTAATTATGGCATGGATGTTCAAAACTAAGATACATTAGAAATGTCTTGGTAGAAATATAAAGTGATGTTTGGAATTGCTATTGGTGTGTACACCTATGAAATCCTCTTAAAATAATGGTAAATAAAAAGTCAGCCATATATCTCTCTCACACAAAATGTTAGGTATGGAATATAAATCTCAGTTATGACCTTTCATTTATCCCCTGACCTGGTCCCCATCAAGAGTTTCTCCCTGTGTTGGATTCTGTATCAGGATATCATTTCAATAAGCCATTTTACCATCTATATAGGCTACATATGTATAGGAAACATATGTATAATAAAGTGCCTTTTAATTCTTTGTTTTCCAGCAGGGTGAATTATCTGAGTACAAAAATCCATCTTAAAACATTTCATTTTCCTCCTCTTCTTCATCTTCTACTATCTAAGTTGAGAATCAAAAAAGATGCTTCTGAAGTCCCTATATACCTGCAAGATTTTCATAATTAATAGTGCCTATGTGTTTCCTCTCTCCTATTTATTTGATAATTCTTCCAAAATTATTTTTAAAAAGATAAAAAGTGTATTCTGATTTCTTGTAGCTTAGAATACAATTTGAATCATTATAGCAATTGTTCATAAAACTTCACAGCTTTTCTCTGGGTTGGTGCATTGTGCATTCCTGATACCTTTGTCTTATGCCCTGGGACTTTTGTAACAGGCATTATGGAATACACAGCTAGACCTCCAATCTTGGGGAGAAAATTATCTGAAATTTTATCCATTAACTATCCCACCATATCAGAGATAAGAAGTCTGTGTCAAGGATGGAAGATAGGTTTTGGACACTAATGTGATGAGTAATAAACAGTAGTGGGAATTTGAGGGACAACTGCATAGACATAGAAGCTGAGGCATATCAGAAACATCAAGGGAAGGGAAACTCACAAGTTTAGCTGCTACTCAAACCCAAATCTCTCACGCTTATTTTCACTTCCTTAGATGCAATATGTACATCATAAGTTAAGAGATGCATGTTGATATGTCAGTGCACCAGTGCTCCTTGAAAAGTTTTTTCTTTTAAATATTCTTGAGGCAGTATCTCACATTCTTTCTAAAAATAAGAAATTGAACACCACAAAACAAGTGGAGCATGCTTTTGGAAAAGGGTACAGAGATAATTATATAGTTAAATTATCCAAGTCGTGAACATTTGAACCTGGTAGAATTTTCCCAGGTTTGTTTTTTCTGGCAGAAAAACTTATCTGAAGACCCATGAGCAGATATACAAATTGAAAGCCAGGGGGTCCTTGTGCAGATATGTCAGCATTCTTTGTTGGCTCTCTAGTCTGCCTCACAACAGATGACATTAGTGCACAGAGCAACCCTGATTGGCTTATCTAGACTGCAGTACAAAGCAAGGATTGTGAAGGGATCCCCTGCCCAGCTGAAACAGAAGAGTCCAGCCTGAGTGAAATGCTGTCTTCCTGGATCCCTGGGGAGAGGTGGGGTGCGAGGAGAAAAGCATGCTGAGATGCTAGAGGACTGTTTTATGGCTGCTCTCAGAAGGTATATGCACAGAAGTTTGTTTTCTCAGGAGAAACTTTTCTTGGAGCCATTAACCTGGTTGTTCCTAATTTTTGTTTTATCCTGGCCATTTTTGTTCTAGGAGAAAAATCCTGAATGTCTGTAAACTTGTGGTTTCTACTGGAAGAACTGTGACTCTCCCAATAGAAACTGAAGTTTGTATGTGGTTTAAATTAATCTCCACAGGTGTAGCTGTAATTGCGATGATGAAAACATGTCAGTATTTACAACTTGCAACTCATTCTTTCAACTATTTTATTTCTTTTCTTTCATGGAGCTATGTGAAACTAATAAAAAAAAGGAGTTATGCAGAAATGTTAAGAATTGCTATTCGGTGTGGCACCTGTGCTTCTACAGCCATTTCTGCTTTAGAAAATGCTATTCTTTAGGGTAAACAACCTCTTGGCTAGGGACAGACATTACACATAAACCAGCTTAAGTGATCAGAAACTGGTTCAAACCTGTAGCAGAACAGATGTTCAGTGCACATAAGCCAGTCTAAAAATGGCTGAAACTGATTTGAGATAAAACTGGTTGAATGTAGTATCAGACTTAACTGATCTGGGTCAAACCAGTTTATGCTACGTCTGTCCCAGACCCCTTGCTAGTTTAAGTTAAGCCAGACACCCCTAGCATCCTGGCATGCTTTCTGAGTTTGGTGGTACTCTCTGTTTCACAGCAGGGCTGGCTCTTCCCCTCTCCTCCCTGGCTGAATCTCAGCAGAGACTGCAGATGTCTGCCTGGCCTCACCCTGCTCCCCACCCTTTCTTCCCCACTGTCTGCTAAGCAGAGATTGTCCCATCCCCTCTGCCTTACACAAACATCTCTCAGCATTAGCTAGCAGACCACATGCTGGCTATGGTCCATGTTGTGGCAGATGGGACAAAGGCAGAATTAACAGGTATCTGGTAATGCCCCTGTTTTGTTTTCTTAATGGGGTGATAAACACTGTATTATCAAGTCCCTGCTGGGCTAGTCGGGGAGGGGGGGGAACCCCTCCCTAATCAGAATACCCTGCCTGGGCCTGGTCACACCTCCCCTCAGCTCAGCACTGTAGGTAGTGAAGGAAGGGCTGCTCTCAGAAGTGCCTGCATTTCTGGGATGTCTGTACAGTTACAAATTGATTCAGCCTAGCCAGGTTAGACTAACTGGAATGATTGAATCAACTCAGGCTCAAGGTTTTTGAATGTTTGTCCCTAGCCCTTCTGTCCAAACCATAAATAGCCAATAGTAAATAGATGACAGTCATGAAAATCTATGACTAGGGCCCTGTTCCTGTCAATACTTAGGCATATAGGTAACTATAAACACTTGAGTAGCTGTCCTGAAGTCAATGGAACCCTTTGTATTCAGGGATAAACAAATGCATGCTTACAAGATTAAGGCTTAGTTAAACAACAATATAAACTGAGGTACAAAGTGCTTAAATTAAATTATGTTTTTCCACTTTATTGTTATAACATGTATTTTCACCATGCTATTTTCAGTCTAATTTGCTGAACTGAATAAATGTTTGCCTTATTGATATGTTGTGAATAATGAGGTCTGGTACAACATACACATCATTCATAAAATATCAATAAGTTCCAAATTTCTTCAGTGCAGTCAATGTCAATTTGCATTCTGATTTGCTGAACTAAAGATATTTGAGTTTATTGATGTTGTGTAAGTGATGAGGTGCAGTATACAATGTACTAATCACTTATAAATAAAAAATAAATAAAGGTACTCAGTAAAACATACCAGAATAAGAAATTATTTTATTGTTGATTTCATAAAAATCAATCAAATTTTACTCCTCCATTTAAAGATATAATATATTGCTAAAGTATAAAACGTATAAAATTGTGTCTGGTATCTCAATTACTTCTCAGTAAAACAAAATTAATATGGTACTTGATAATGATAATTAATATATTTAAAATGATGTATTAAAACCACAAGCACTTTAATTATGGCAATATGTAAATTGATCTGCAATAATAGATGTTCCACATAAAGCAATTAAGTGTGTAAGAATATTGTAATAAATAATGACATTTTATTTTTTTTATTTCCATTTTTTTTTCCAATTTGGGATTGAAATATGACACAGTGGGTGTGTCTACAAGTTAATGTGTATTAGCCTAATTTAATGTGCATTGTGGACACATGTCTACACATGCACACCTTTAATGAACATTAACAATGTTGAAATTAGGCTAATTGCATCTGCAGATGCAGATATCAAATTTAGGCACAATTAGGTAAAGCACATTACCATAGCTCTAAATGGGACCCGGCACTTTAGTGCCAGGTCTCCCCAGCCACTAGGGGCACATGGCAGTTCTGCAGAGACCTGGCACAAACTTTAGTGCCAAGTGCACTGACTTTAGTGCCAAGTCCCTGCATGGGTAGACACCTGCCAAAAAATATTGAATATGCATTAGCTTAATGTGCATTAAATTTAGCCATGCTTAAATGCAAGTATAAACATGCCCTATATCTTCAAAGTATGGCACAAATGTGTATTATTTTTATTTCAAATAATAAAGATTTCAGGCATTTGGTAAATGTATTAAAATGTATATTTTATAATTTTTTTATTTGTAAAAGTTTGAATTATAAACAGTAGGAATATTACATTCACACCATTTTAAATAAGATTTATGAAAATTTTATCCTTTGGAATGTCAGGTATCCACTGCAGAATAGAGGTAGATCTTTTTCCTCCTTTTCTTGTCATATATGTCTTTCATAAGTCACAATGGCTAAATGCACTGTGATTTTTTTTTCTCTTGTCAAACATAGTGTTTTTGTTTGTTTGTTTGTCTTTAATCAGAGATAGTGTATTTGATCTGATGGGCATTAGCTCAAATATCATATAAGCTGTTTTTTTCTCTAGTAGTGATAAGATGATTACAGTTTTTATGAGCATACAGCATCCTAATTGTTCTTCACCAGGCCCAAATATACTTCTACCTCTTCCTTGTCCCTCTCCTGCTGCTTTCTACCTGTGCCTGCCAATTACTCCTTTCAGTCAGAAATATTTTTCCTTATAATTCATAAAGTTACTTCAGGAGCAAATTGTTTAGTTTTGGATTGAACAGACTGTCCCCTGTCAAACTTTTTTTTTTTTCTTCCATTCCCAGGGAGATAAATTCTTAGGTATTGTCTCCTTCAACCCTTTTGGTCCCAAATGAAATTTTAGAAATTGAGCAGTCTCATCTAAGAATGTACTGATTTACTCAAATCAAAGCTGACCTAAGATTGAAAAGGACCCCCAAATAATTAGATTCTATACATGGAAAATTTATAAAATTGTTATAATGTTCCATGTATAGAATCTAATTATTGCTCTTTAGTTTATCCCTCCCACTGCTGCAGAGGGTCAGGCAGTGGGGAGGCTGATGGCATGGGGAGGTCAAGCGGCTTGTTCCCTGCTTTTGCCTTCCCCCAGCTACCTCTTCCCCCTGCCTGCCATGGGTACCCCCAGCCCCTACTCCATGGCAGCAGGTTCTATCTCCATTCTAGCCTAGGGCAGTGAGCACAGCTCCAGCCTGGCCCCGTACCACCTGTGCAGGCTGTGCACTATTGCTATGGGGCTGGAATGGGGCCATGGATAGAGCCTGTTGGGACAGAGTAAGGGTAAGGGGAAGTTGGAGGGGGGCAGGTAGAGGAGCAGGGTGCAGAAGTGGCATTACTTGAAACTTTGGCACCCTTGGTGGTATGTGGGGGTGGGAGGAGGGAAGCAAGCTCTTACCTCTTCACACAGAGGCTGCCATAGCTATAGCAACAGTACAGGTTTCTGGTTTTCAGTTATGGACCCTGAACAGGGCCTGCCTCTATGTATATAAATAACAAAAAAGAAAGGAGGAAAAATACTTACTATGGGGTTTTGACTTTTGTCTAGTGTTGTTACAATTTTCTTTATTTATGGTTATGATGAGAAAGTGTGGATTTTTTAAATGCATATAAAACCCACAAATAACCTTTAGACTTTCTAATTTGTAAACACCAACAACTCTGCTAAGGAAAAATGTATTGGTGTGTTCCTGATGGCAACTATACAGGGCCTTGATTCAACAAAGCTCTTATGGTAAGCATAAGCTTAAGTGCACTGTTGAACTGAGACCCCATCATCATGTCCAAGGACCATACCATATATTATGTAAAGATATCTCAGTAACAACAATGAAAAATAGAAGACAAAAAGGTCTAGGAGGCAGATGAGAAGTGAAAAGGTTTGGCTAGTTTTAGAACAGGAATGATGATACCTATGATAGGGATTTTCTGTAGTAGCAGTTAAGGATGGGGTTGTTAGCCCCTCTAACCAGGCATTAAAAACTAGGAAGTGCTTGAGCTGGAAGTGTAATTACCCTCCAATACTCTTCCCATCATCATTACATTCACAACAAAGTTGTTGTAATTTCCTGTACAAAATTTTGGTACATAAGTTGATGGCATTTCAGGAACATCAGGCAGTGGCACATGAATAATGTATCATCCTATCAAAAAACAGTTTTTAATTATGATTTAGAAGTTCTAATCTTAAACCCCAACTAGATGATTCACATATCTTAAATACTATTTTAATTGCATTCAGTATCATTTTACATTACGCATCTAAAATCTCAAACACCATAAGCAATCACCATCAGAAGAGCATTATCATCTCAATAAATTGTGCTTGCTTTATAATGGCAGTCATTTGGAGGCAGACTAAAAAGAAAATGTAATTCCTGTCCATAAACATTGCTAAATATATTTAAAAAAAAAATCGTTCAGGCACAACATGACTTTACATTCATTATCCTCATCTAGGAAAGATCAAACTTATCAATGAAGCCTAAGGAAGGGTAAAGTTTACCACTGCCTATGCCAGCCATGCAGTTGGCCCAATAAAAATATATTACCCTACCCTTTTTAAGCTTAACAAAGCATTTTAGTTAGTTATCAGACTAATAATTTGGAAAAAAGGAATTACCATTAACGCCAAATTGGTTTTAGACAAGCCTTAGTGGGAATTAAGCACCTAAATCACAAAAAGTGATTGGGATCAACCCTTCTCCAATAACTGCAAAATCACAGAAGCACCTATATTCACTGGGTGCCTGCACTTTGATCTGAAATGATTCCTGGTGCCAAGAGTTAGGCTTCTAAGCATGTTCAATGGTTATCCCATTTGAGCAGCTGAGCACCTGACTCTCACCTATGTTCTACTGAGTGCATCTATATGAGATGCTTACTAGGGCTTTGCAAAATGGCACTGTTCCATTCTGACTTCTGTTTTGAGGTCTTTACAGAACAGTGTTTTGTATCAAATTCCATTTTGAGTCAAAACAGCCTCATTGTTTTGCTTTGTAAAAACAGTGAGGCTGTTTTGATGCTTTTTCAACGTTTTGCCTAACCATGGGGCTGGGGAAAGGAACTCAGCCCAGCTGGGCTGAGTTCTCAACCCCAGCCCTGTGATTGGGCTGGGGAAACTCAGCCCAGCTGGGCTGCCTTCCCACCTGCCATGCTAGATTGCACTGGGGGCTGGGAATCAACTCCCCACCCCGGTGCGATCTAGTGTGGGGAAGGGGAACACAGCCCAGCTGGGCTGACTTCCCATCCCCAGCACTATGGTCAAAAAGTTTTGACTCTCAAAACATTTCAACTAGCCTTGTTTTGTTTCAAGGCTATTTTGACACCCTTTGTTTCACTTTGATTTTGCTGTTTTGCCCTTGAAATGAGTCAAAACAGTGTCAAAACAAAATGTCCGGCAAAATTTCGCACAGCCCTAATGCTTACTGAAAAGTTGCCCAATTAGCTCCACAGTAAAGTGACACTGGGTATGTCTACATGTGCACTTTAATGTGCATTAACCTATTTCAATGTGCATTAAAGTGTCACCAAAAAAACAGGCCCTTTAGCTAATGCATGTTAGAACAGACTAATGGAGCACTTTTATGCATGCTCCAGAGGTGAGGGGGTGGCATTTTAATTACAGTGACTCCAAAAGCCACTGTAATTAAAGTGCCACTGTGTCTCATTTATCAACATCCCTCTGCTTTGAAATGGTAGCAAACCCCAGCTCGATCTATCTCCCCTCTCTTCTTCCCCCTCCCATCCTGAAGACAGCACTACAGCTGGGGATTGGGAGTGGGGGGGAGGAGCGGGGCTAGGAGAGACAGGCTGCAGACAAGCAGCCACTCCAAACTGGAGCTCAATCCCCCAACCACCTGGACCCAACAGCAAATGTCTGTTGGATTGTGGGGATCACTGTAACTCACGGCACTTTCTGTGAAGCTCTATGAGTTACAGTGGGGAGCTACACATCTGTCAGCACCCTTAGTGAGATTGACTGTAGATGTTCTGTTTTATACTGATCTCAACAATGTTAGTACATTCCAGGCACCTATCCACTGGGTGTTCTGAATGCAAAACAAAATAAGACGATGAGTTTATACCAATCTGGTAAATGTATCATGCTTGGTGGTAGCATGCACAAACATGCCACACTGGGTTATGAAGGCTGTTCTCTAAACTGAAAGGGATGTAGCAATGGTTATGACTATGTAAGTGGGTTAATTAGTAGGGAAATTGGGTAGTTAATACTTTTTTATCATCAGTGCTAATAAGTTTGTATGCATATGTGCCTGAGGACCATTACGCAGTTTCCAGTTTGGGAAGCTGTGTCCCTGAAGCTGGGCAGCAAGTGTGAAGGTGCTGCTGACACAACTGTAGTGTGCAGTCCTGAGTTTGGAGCTAGTTCTAGGACACTCCTTTCTCAGTCCCTTACCATTCTGTATCACCCTTTGGAGGCTCCTAGCCCTTCTCATTGCCTATTTAGGGGTCATAGTTGCCTGCTTATTTGCCCCTCCACTTCCCTGCTGAGGGAAAGCACCTATTGTTTAGATGTGTGGAAGCCCAAATGTAGACACTTATAAGAATGATTTGAATATTGTCTTTAGTCAGTAAGTTTAAGGTAATCTTGGAATATCCAGAAGCAGATCATGATAGTAATTTAAAAGTATTTATTAGACATTCCAGATCATTTAATTTCCTTTGCAAAGACTCTACACATGTGGTGTTTTTCCTTTGGTTGGTTATTTTTGGGAAGTATATTTATTTTGTGTTAGTTGTGGGTTTTATTTGAAGAGGTGCATGTGTTTTCAGTATTTGTGCTAGTTTTGGGGGGTTTTTTTATTTGTGGTTGGTCAGATAAATCCCATAGGATTGTTGATGCCATTATATTGTGCAATGTGGTGGCTGGGTATGAGGAAGAGGTGGGGAGACCAATACAGCAATACACATGTAGGCAATTGTTGATCCTCTGGGTCGTGGTGTACACATAAGAGGTCTAATCAGGTGCCCTGTGAATTCACTGATATGGAGTTCTGTAACCAACACACTAAGACCTTCACTGCACACGCCTTCAATGCATAAGCAAGAGTATTGAGAAGTGGACAATGCCCGAGACCTACTATCCCCTCTTTTAGACCATTGAGACAGAATCCATAGGCCAGACCAAGTCCAGACATTCAGTGTCTCGATGGTTGTAGCTTTTGCCAGAGAGCAACAGATAAGAACTATTGCTGACTGCCTAATGCCTCAGCTAGGACATGTTTTTTATGTTATAGTATAAGGATAAAAACTATGGGTGATCTTAAGAAGGACCACATAAAGTGTTATCCAGGTCCCCTTTCACCTCTACTGAATTTGATTGGAATATTTAGAATGAGTGATGTTCTAGGGCCAGTTAAGAAGGATTTCTTTTTTCTCCTCCTATTCATTGACTTGAATAGGCATTGGACAAAAGAGTTCCTCCTAAGGTGCAAGCATATTTGGCTTTTAATTTTGAATGTGTACACTTGCATTTTTTCTGCAAACAAAATGCATTGAACTTTGTCTGTAAACGTTAATTCCAATAAAACTCTTTTGCACAAAAGGCAGGAGAACCACACTGTAGCAGAAAGCCCCCTTTTCCTCTAATGTAGCAGAAAGCCCCCTTTTCCTCTTGCCTGCATTTGCTCTCCCCTCTTTGGATATGTTTCTCTTTTTCTACCTTTTCTTCCTTCCTCTCTCTTTCACTTTAAGATAAGGAATTGTATTTTAAAATTTGTATGTGTGCATTTTGTATCTCCCCTTGTAGTTTGGTATTTTTATCTATTTGTGTTCCATGACATTTATAACTTATATTTTATACTCCTCACCTTTCAACTTTCAACTGAATATGTTATACATTGTAACAATGTTAACAAGGGCAGGAATCAAACTGTCATTCTCTGTATCAGGCTGGCCTCTGAAAGAGTGAGTGAATCAGTGATTGAATGTGTAACATAGTAGCAGGCAGCAATTATCACCTGGAAGCTGCAGGTCGACCACTCCCAGAGCCCTATTCTAAATTCATCAACAGACTCCCAAACCTGCACGTACATGCGGACAACCCCTGGGGCTGACAGATGCTGTCCAGTAGCCACCGAGGAGGGGGGGGGGGGAAGTCCCACGAGGGTCAATGACCCCTGGATTGGGCAAACCAGAAAACTGGGGAGTCACCAAAGTCTGCCAGGGACAGATAAAAGGCAGTGAAAAGTGACCCTCAGTGGCGCCCTCTTGATCTCCAACTCGACCAGACCTGTCCAGCCAGAAGGACCAGCCAGCGACCCCCTTCTGGAAGATAACACCACACTGAAAGAAGCCTCAACGACAGACTCCAGCACTTGTAGCATAGGTATACCTGACTCTGTAGCCTGCTACTGTGTGTGTGTGTATGTGTGTGCATGTGTGTGTGTGGACCAGCCCCAAGGTTTATGATTACAGTGTTTCAATCCGCCTAATAAACTAGAATTTTAAGGATCCTGAGTTGGACATTTGTAGCCAACAACACCCCCCTCCAAACAAATGGAAGTAATCTTAAAGAGAATGTATTTAAGAATAGGAATGGAAATTTGCAATGTCTTTTTTCCAGTGTTTACCCTGTTTTAATTATTTTTGTAGGGAAGTGAGAAACTAAATTTCATAAAAACCAAAAGCAGCAAGAGATATCCATTTTATAAAAATAAAATCTAGATAAACATATTGTATAAATCTTGTAAAAGTTTGTATTGGTTGTGGAACAAAATTTAAGATAATAATGTGTGCTCCATACACAAGTACTATTTTCCAATGTTACAGAGTTCCAGAAACTAGTGTCTGATTACGAAAAATGTGCTCCCCATCCAGCCTTACTTTTATTAGAATTATTATTATTAAACTGCAATTTTTTTTGACTTTTTGGTTCAGGATATTGTATTTTTGAGGCAAGGAAGAGCTATGGAATCTTGCCAACCTTTGATTAAAAATAAAAATGTTAAGAGTATTGGACTGTAATATAATGATAAGATTAGACTTGACATAGGTTTGATTATAAAGGACCATGTCTGAAAAATATAATCCTGATGTAAAATGTTATATATTATTCCTGGCTAGCACTAATAAACGATCCTATGCATACACTAAAAGTTAAATATTCAATTATATTTTAAAAGTCATCCTTATCAGTGAAACACACTTGCTATACCAAAATAAAACTTCCATAATTGGAAATGAGAAAGTTATAATAGTGTCCTTCAACATCTTCCAAGGTGCCTGTTGACTTTCTTCTGGAAGAACACTTGAGATCAACTCCTTTTGTAAAAGACTTGTCTTTTTACCCTTGATTTTTCTCCTTACTGAGCAATACTAAAAATCTATGAGTTTTCTAATTAACACATTGTTTAAAGACAACTTATCAAATGTATATATGTGTGTATTCAGTTATACAGTTTGCACATGGAAAAACAGGTTTTTATATGCATACGTGTACAAAGTTTGCAGACTTAACGTTGCAGTCAGTTTTGACAATCTGGCCTTTCATGTTTATGGAAAATATCGCTGCCTTTTATTTTGGCTTGATTCTGTTTATAACCCTCCCAGTAACAACAGACATAGAAAACCAATTATCATTAGGAACCTAATAAATCACCATTTTGCAGATGTTACAGAAATCACAAAATCGGGCAAGGTCTGCAAAATCCACAGGAAAAAAAACCTTACTAAAACTAAACTTCTGGCTTCCCAGTAGGAGGCAGCAGTCCTCACAGCTACTGGGCCTGGCTGTGCAGCCCACTGAGGGAGATGGGGAGTAGTCAAGAAAGCTACAACCCCTGCCCCTCACCAGTGATTGGCTGAGAGGGCTGCCTGTCATGCGGCCCTACCCCCTTCACCAAACAGTGGTGAGGGGCAAGGCTGCATGATAGATTCTCTTAGCCAATCAGCGACTGGGGTGGGGCCACACCCCCCAAACAATCAGAGGTGTTGGGAGGTGGGGATTACCACAATAAGCCCATGAAAATGGTGGCCAGCCTCACAATCTGCTCTTGAAATCAGCCACCTGTCTCAAGTTTGGTAGACCTCTAGTTATCATACCTGAAAGAAAAGGTAGTCCACCTGGGCCAAATGGCTCCTCAGGCTAGCATAGTTGAGGCCAGTCTTTTATTTTGCAATGCCACCTTGTTAGAGAATATTGTTCCATAATTCAGTTTCAAGACAAAGGCATAACATTAGTCTCCACAAAATGTAGGGTTCTTTGGGTCTGAACAGAATACCATATTTGCTGAACAGTACAAATACTGTATTTTCTCACATACACAATGCACCTTTTTTTCCCCCAAAATATATTGGTGGAAATTGGGGTGTAAGCAGAGTAGTAAGCAAAGAACAGTTGCTCTGAGATAAAGAGATCAGTAGTGGGACTGACTTGAGGAGCCTTTGTCTGGCAGCTAGAGACTTTGGGTGTCTGACTGGAGCTTGAATTTTTGCCTAATCCCTGGTGTATGTATTCTGTCCCCTCCTGTCCCTTTTCAAGGATCTAATTGACAGGGACTGGTTTAAGTAACTGAGGGGTGCTAGGCTATGCAATCTTATAAAAAGGCAGCTGCCAGAGAACAGAGAGAGCCAGGAATGGAAGCTGGGAAACAGAGAGGGAATTTGCATAGGGAGATCATCCTAGGAGGAATCAGGAGACTGTGTGTGAGAGCATACATGAGTACCCACATGTGGGAGTTTCTAGTGTGGGTTTTTGTGGTGTGGTTTTCTTTTTATTTTGCTTTATTTACAACTTAGGTATCCTCTAAGGAGCACAGATTGAGGCGGATCATTAGTTGTGATCTATGTGGGCTGTGCCATGCCCATGTTCCTCCTAGATAATTTAATCTGCATCAAATGTAAGCTAGTGTTTACCCTGGAGGAAAAGGTTCAAAAGCTGGAAGCATGGGTATCCACACTGCATTATATTAAGGAGGGAATGTATTAATTTTCCAAACATAAACATTGTTTATGAGCGCTTCAAGTCCATGAAGATCCTTGATCTCAGCTTTCACTATTTCCCTATTTCCACAATTAATTGTTAAGTTATTCTGAACTTGTGGTAGCCCCAAATCCACCAGACTCTGGGATTTACCCATGCTTTTTGGTTGTAGTTACAAATCTAATTCATGCATCATGCTAATATGGCAGACATACTATGATGCAATCCCAACGGTTTCTTATCAGAAGGCTGTTGGCATGAGCAGCAAGTAAATTACTGTAGAGGAAATTTAGTACAAGAAATAGATTTCTAATGGCTGGTAGCATGATCATGGATATCAACATGTATGTTAAAATGGTGAAATAAATATGGTGGGAAAAAAAGCTGATCTGGCCTCTGGTTGGAAGAATAAACCTAATCTGTGTGGCAGTAGAGGGACTGCAGTTAGAACACATCAGAGCTCAGAAGGACTTAAAGAGAATGGGATTTTTGAAGAGTATTGAATCATTAGAAATACCAAATCACCTGTCCTTGCAAATCACTCTCTCTAAGATACTTATTTTTATGCTATACAAGAACTAAACCAATTTATCTAGCGCTTAAAATATTCGCAAAGGAACTGCAGGAACTCAAATCTCTGTTTCTTATTGATCCTTTTTCCCATTTTGTGTATTTTTGTGTATGTGTATACTTATATAATTTGTGTTTCATAAATGACTAATACGAGTGAATGAATGCCTTACAAAATATTTAAAGAAAAATATAAAGGAGAGAGAGAAAATATTCATGGTTGCCCAAGTAACAAAAATGAACTAAACAATAGGACATTTAGGATTCATACTAGGAAATGTATCCTAATGGTGAAACATGATCACTGAATAGTTTGCAAAAGTCAGTGGAAGAAGCCCCAGTTTACTGAATAATTCAAAATTAGACTGGACATAGCTCTTCCTTTGGCCAAATCTACAAACCCTTCAAAATCAAATTTTTGACATTCATTGGCATTTTTTCTCACTATTTGAAAATGACCTGATAGGCAGAGCGGCAGGAAGTTTACACTGATATGTGTTCTCATGAAACTTATAAAGTTTCCAGTTATCTTAACTTCATTTCTTAGATGTGATCAAGAAATGAGATATTAACAGGTTTATATGGTTTGGAGGTAAAAGTAAATGTGGGTCTAAATCAATTACTTGCATTATAATGAGAAACATTTATCTTGAGTGGGAATAGGTTGGTTATCCCTTGGGAACAATGCCTTGGACTACCTGCTACTGTCAGAGAGAGCTCATTATATAAAAGAATTTTATAACCTAGCTGTATAGACTGATTTGATTGCTCCAACTCATGGTATTTTTCTAAAGGAGATGAGACCTGCAGTTAAGGGCATCTAATATGATAATTGCTTGTGAAAAATAGCTTCATGGTTTAGGCTTAAAATTCAGAGGGGTGCTTTTAGGAAAGACAAGTTTTAACTAGTTCTATAACTGAAACCCCAAGGCTACTCTCCAACTACGCTCAGCTGCTAGAGAGCTTCCAATCTATCATATCATCAAAATTGAAAGGAAGTTCTTCAAACAGATTCCTTCAGCAACTGCATTTAACAACTTTGATTAATGTTTTAAACAATGTAAATTCACTGTTAGGAACAGCATGTAAAGAAATATATAATTCGTCAAATTTTGATAAAAAATATCTAAAGTATTCGCTTCGGCAATTTCTTGAAATGAAAAAGCCATGCTTTCAACATAAAATTATACTTTTAGGAAATAAGTGGATACCTTTTCTGTGGAAGTCTGGATCCTTCCTCCCACCCCTACCTCTTATTCTTCAAATCTAGTGGTTAATAGATAGAATATCACTATCCTGAAACTATGGCTTCAATCTCAATAGCCTAAATTGATGCAATCAGAAGAACTCAGGTTTAGGGAAATGACTATCTTAAGCATGGGCTGGCAAACCAAGACAAGGATATTTTGTCTTTCTCATAAATCTTCAAGATTCAAGGGCCTTCCAGATTATGGTCTACATTTTGAGGTGCTACAAACTTCTCTACATTGTGAGGCTGCAAACTTACAAAAAAGAAGGGGGTGGGAACCTGCAGGAGCTGTCTTTTGTTGGTTTTCTAACTAGCAAAAGTTTGCCTGGACTTTGAAATGTTTAGTTCACTTTTTTTTTTTCTAAACACCAAGCCAAAATGTCATATTGCTTTGAAGATATTTAGTGAGTCTGTGTAGTCAGCATAATTAAATATCAGCCAAAAGGTATTTGTATAAGTATCCTCCAAATTTTCATGTAAATGGAACCCATTCACAGGGGTGAATTCAAGTGACTTTATTCAGAAAGACCATAGGACAATACCATTAAGAAGCACAAAAAAGGTTATGCCTAGGAGCTATTTGGAATTCGCCTGGATGCTCACGTTTCTGCAATCTGTATTCAGTCAGATTCAGATTCAGTCAGATATATCCTGTTCATAGCAAGATCCTACCAAGAACTTTTACCTCATGCATCAAAGGGTTAAATGAAAATCTTCTGTTCAAAAAACAAAACCAGCCTTGGTTCATATGTTAATGAGTCTGGCTAATTGCAGCTTTCCCTAGGTAATCTCAGTGTCAATTATTCATGAACCATTGACAGCAGATGTGACATTTCCAACTGACAGCCTTCAATCCTTCTGTTTACAAGTATGAAATGTTTAAGGTGGTTTAACTAGGAGTTTGCAATTTTGCTATTTAGACAAGATAAGAAAAAGGTACAATGAGAAACACACATGTAGTAAATTTAAATACTTTGAAAATCAACACCTACACCAGGCTAAGAAAGCTATTTCAACCATGGGATTATAGTAGCCCTGCAGATTTGATGTGGAGGCACCCCACACATTCCAGTAAGGATATCTATTACCCACATTCCTCCAAGAACTTCCAGATCACTGGGACCCATTAAGGCTATTATTATGCCATATATAATATTGGCTAGAACACAGTGCATATTCCTTCCCTCCTATTTTAAACTCTGTGAGCACTGTAGCCTTAACACTTGTTACAAACATGAACATGTTGCCTGTTTCTTTCTTATAGCACTGGACTAATCCAGCTGGCACTTCACCTTTGGATTCCAGGGCAGGCATAAGGGTACAGGGATGTGGTCACAAAGTCAAGTGACAGGAACATAATTGAAGAACTTTGCAAGGAGTTTTAGATTTATTTCAACTGAGCCTGCTGCCCAGTATTCAAAATAATGATGAACATGTGGTTTAGGATTTGTTACTAAAATTCCCAATATATGTCAGTTGCTTTTCTGTGCATATGAAGATACAGAAAATACATAGTTTGTGGAGCTGAGAATAGAATTGCCTATAATTTTTGGCATATTTATTTATTGTACAATCCTGAAACTCAACCCTAGTAGAATAAGCATAAGCAGTAACGAATCTACAACATAATATATGTAGGTTTCTCAAAGCCACCTAACTCCCTTTGCAAATGAATTAGTTACTTCATAATTCCTTTAAATGCCTTTGAAAATCCCACCTTATATCTATTATTATGATATCTGAAAAGACATAAAAATATTTTCTAATGCCAGATCTTTGCTGACATGTAGGGAGTAGATTTGTGTAGGTATTTAAGTGCATAAGGTCCAAATAGGAACCCAGGGAGATATTCAGAAGTGCCTAGGAACCTAATTCTCATTATGAGTGAGTATTAAGAGACTCAGTCCATTAATAAATTCACTTAGTTGTACATTTTATGCATTCATAACAACAGCATTCAGCTGAGTTGGCTAAAATCAGTGACTAGCTGAACAAACTGAATATTGCCATTGGTTCACCTACACTTGGCACAAAACAGCAATAGCAGAAGCAATGATGATGGTTATTTTATTCCCAAAGTTAACACTTCAGAAAATAAATTCCCAGTCCTTAAAAGACTGTTCTACCCATTTCAGATACTATGTAGATTACCTACAGCCTTTTTTAAACAAATTATTTTTAATTGCAATGGAGCAATATAATAGTGCTAGCCATTATATTATTTATTTATTTATTTATTTTGAAGGAATAGCCCTGCCTAATGAAACAAATGTAGATTTAATGACATTAATTAGTAACAGGTGATTGATATTTAGGACACTTAAGCTCCAGTAACCAGTCCTCCCCAAAGAAAAGAAGCAAATATAATTTTCCATAATATAGATTCCCCACCATTCTATGATAGCTTTTCTCCATTGGACTTGTGCTGATACCTTTGGTATGTGACTGCTCCAGAGAACCCTAGGAGGTAGGAGAATACACAGAAAAAAATATATAATCATGTTCCTTGCTTTATGATCTTTTTTGAATACTTTTTTTGTAGATGAGGAGGAGGATGCTTGCACAAATTATCACCATACTTTCAAAACCCCACACATTTTCAAATTAAATAACATTGACAGCTTGAAATTTAGACAGTTGAGTCTCTTAGGCTTTTAGAGATTTTAAAAGTGGATAATGGTAATGAATTTCCTTTGGGCCATAACATTTTACCATAGACTTGTTTTTTAAATAACTTAGTTTGAAATTGCAAATCTAATAAAATAATTCAAAATGCAAATAGCTTCAGTGACCACTTGAGAAACAGAATTATTACTAGTTGTGACAGAAATGAAAATGATTGAGCATCGTTTTTGTCATGCAGGTCCACTGCTATTAAATACTTACCAGTGCTCAGAATCTCACTGGATAAATTTTATGTGGGCATCTCACTGGTTTTATTTGTTACCAAATATTTAACACTGGTTAATATTATAATAATATAATATTATTATTATATTATTATAATATAATAATATTGGCAAATATTATAATAATGGCAATAATATTATAATAATCTCAGAGATCAACTTCATAACTTATTTACTATTCAATTTCATTATTTGTCAAACTGAAAAGAGATTAGTGGGTATTATCTAATCAATAATGTAGCTGTATGAAAACTCTTTAAAAATTATTCCTATTGGCATCTCATGCATATATAGCAAAATGACAGTGTACAATGTAACAGGTACTTTTATTAGTAAGGGTTATGATCTTTAAAAATGTGTTAAAATAACAGCTTGGAAGTCCCACAAGGGAAATGTGCATCTGCTCACATTTTAACTGTAAGTGTTAAGTTGAATGTGTGACACCACTTTAAGAGTCATAAGGTTCAGAAGAAATCAGAAGGAGAATCAAGGGATCCTGATTCTGTTGTCTAGTATTTAGGGCCCCATCTGAGACAGAAGAACCCTGGGTTCCAATTCTGACTCCTAGAATGATTTCTGATTTTTATCCAAAGATGTTGAATGTAAAAAGCAGTAATAATGATGGCAGCAGAGACTGGAACCCAGAGCAGAGGAGTGAGTGTATATCCTTGAATCAAGAGCCTAAGCTCTAAAGAGTACAGAATGTGGAGCCCATTTCCTACTGGTTGGCTCTAGGCAGTTCTCTGTCAAATCTCTGTCTCTCTAAATCTCCCTGTAAAGCAGTGATCACCAACCGGTTGATCTCAATTGACCAGTCAGTCTTGGAGCCTCTTGAAGTGGATCTGAGGCTGATGCGGGGGTGGGGGCTGAATGCTCATGTGCATGCATGCACGTGCCGCACCATCAGTCCAGCAGGTCAGTTCATGGGACATGGAAGAGGTGGGGGCTGGATCAAGGCCCCCCATGGTGAGGGACAGAGTGCTGCAGAGGCAGGAGCAGGGGTAAGGTGACTGGGGCCCTGGCCAGGTGGGTGGTGGGAGGATACAGCCCTGGCAGCTCATCCAGGGCACCAGCAGGGGGGCTTCTGACAATGTGCACACCCTGGCAGAGGCCCTGGAGGGCACAGCCCCCCCCCCCATCTTAGTGCTAAAGAGGCATCTGCTGTTGCAGGCTGGGATTTGCACCCCAAGCCCTGCTGCAGTTCACTTGGGACCAGCTCAATGTTACATGCATCCAGCTACTAGGTGGGCAGGGGACAATGAAGCTCAGCCCAGGGCGCGATGCACGTGGCATCAAGAAGCTCCCAGGCCAACTGCAGTGAGGCTCGAGGGGCAAAGCCCAGCCTACAACTGCATCTGCTTCCACTGCACACAGATGGGGAGGCACATGTCTCCTGAAACACCAGGCAGCACAGGTGGCTGCAGCAGCTGTGAGGAAGGGAGTGGGGCTAGAGCAGGGGCAGGCCCTGCACAGCTGGGGCACAGGTCAGAGGTGTGAGCAGCTCATCTGAGGGGCACAGGGAGGTGGGGCATGCACTCTGGGAGGGCATGGGGGGGGGGCATGTGCCCCTGGATCTGCACACCAACTGGGCTGGCTGTCATTGCAGGCTGGGGCTAGGGCTGCACTGGGCTGCATTCAGGCCAGGTGGTGCTGGGAGCAGGGCTATGGTGGGCAGCGGGGTGGCTGCAGGCACCCAAAAATTAGCCATAGGCTTCATAGTCCCCCCTCCAAGTGCCACCACCCAGCCTGAGAGCAGCATGGCCCAGCTACCTCCCATGAAGAGTGTGGAACTGCCTTCCCTTTCCCCCAGCCCTTCTCCCCTGACCCCTCCCCCTTGGGATCTGTGCGGGGAGAAGGGCAGGCTGGGGCTGGAAGGCAGTGCCACACTCTTTATGGCAGGGAGCTGAGCCACATTGCACTTGGGCTGGGCGGTGATAGTGGCGGCAGTGCTTGGAGGCGGGGGCTATGGGAAGCTAAGGCAAATTTTTGGGTGCCTGAAGCCCCTCGACTGCCCATAGCCCCACTCCTAGTGTGGCCACTGCCCAGCCCAAGCACAGCCCTGGTCCCAGCCTGCTATGGCAGACAGCCTGGCTGGCATGCAGATCCAGTGGCACTCCACCCCATTCCCTTCTGGGGTGCATGCCTCTGTTGACACTGGATTTGGACCCAGCACTTATACCTTTGTTCTGGGCAGGCACAACCCTCAGACTGACCACAACACCTGCCAGTCCATAATAGGTGAATTTATTGATACAGAATAAGAACAAAAAAAACAACACTACAAACAATCAACAATTCTATATCTACCAATCCTAGGACTATCCTCAGAGTCAAACTACATCTGCCTCCACTCTAAGGCTCTCTCTCTTAGGTGTTAGCAGTGTGGAGGTGGAATGCCAAGGCCCACAGCCCCCCTCCAGTGGGGTGCATGAGATGGGCTGCTGGTATGTCCTCGGTTCATGGTGGCCTTGAGGACCCTTCCTGGGGGATGGGGATGGGAACCCCTCTCATGGAGGAGAAGGGGGAAGGACAGCCAAGAAATCGGGAGGGATGAGAAGGAATAGGGAGGGCAGAGAGGGACCCTTTGTTAATCCCATGTCTCTGCTTTTGTATTCTCCTTCACTTTGATGACTCCTGATGACTCTTCATATTTGGCTATCTCTATTTGGTTGTCTCTCTGTGGTCACACGTCCACGTAGCCTTCCGTTCCTTCTAATTTGGTCTATTCCCGCAAAACCGGGACTTAGCCCCCGCTGCTGTCTGAGGCCTTGTTGCTGGTGTCACTTATCTTCTGTTATTGGACAATATGGTACATACTTCTTTGGTTCCCAGGCTGTTTCCTAGACTATGTGTTCTTGTTGTGTTAGCTAGCCCATCTGCCTTGAAGGCTGTGATTTTTTGCTATGGCATGCCCCTCTTCATTCTCAGGCTGTGTCGCAGGGCACCTTAGTGCCTGCTCCTAGAGAGGAGAAACTGCCAGGGAGAGAACCCTGGCAGAGCCAATGGAGCACAGCTGCGGGTTGCTGGAGCAACTAAGGGGAGCCAGCTGGCCAGGAGGAGGCAGGGCCTAGCCTTTATAAAACCCAGGGCCGAAGCCAGGCTAGCAGTTCTCTGCCAGCAGCCTGGGAGGCAGGAGCTCTGGGAGTGAGGATGTGGAAAAGAGCAGGATGTGCAAGTACAGCTCATGATAGCCCTGAGAGGATGGGCACTAGAGTTTAGCCATGCGGCTTGTGGTTATGTTACAGCCTAGGGGCTTGTGGTTTTGCTTTGTGTTTGTGTTATTACACCCAGAGGCTTGGAGGAGGCCTCAATCACAGGGACCCCAGAGAGTGTGAGGTGCCCTAGTGCCAAGAGGCCGCGTTATTTTCATAGCGCCAGGGAAGGCGCAGCTCGCACACCAGTGCGTGAGCAACTGGCAGCGAGGAGCGCGGCCAGTGGGTCGTGGGTGCAACCCGTAGGTTGCGGACGGGGACCTAGACCCCAGATTGAGTGTGGGGGAACATAGACCCCGGCCCCAGGAAAGGGGCGGTATTATTGAGTAGCCCAGAGTGGGCACGGCGAGCCCCAAAGAGGGGGAGCGCCATTGTACGTTATTGAGTAGCCCAGTGTGGGCACGGCGAGCCCCAGAGAGGGGGAGCACCATACTGAGCAGCCCTAGAGAGCGGGGCCATATCGAGGAGCCCGAGATGGACATAGCGAGCCCGGCCGCAGGCTAGTGCGGTGACACCCCTCAGACTGAGGCAGGGCACTGCGGTTGCCCCGAGAAGACAGGGAGTAGCAGCACGGTGAGCCAGGGTCAGAGAGGGTGCCCGTGCAGTTGGCCCATAGGACCGGAGGCCCGCTAGAGAGTCCCTGAGCGGAACCATACCAGCAGGGGAGGCCCAGAGTGGGCCAGACGAGAGTCCCAGCAAGAGGCTGGGCATGAGAGAGGGAGCCCAGAGTGGGCCACAGTAAAGAGGAGGCCCGAGAAGCGGGCGTACAGACCGGACAACGTCCATTACATCTGCGAGGCTTGGGGCGTGGTATTAGGGATTGGTAGGAGCTATGCATAGCCCACAAGGCTAGGGTGTCTGGGGAACACCCACCATATCGGGAGACCCCCAGGCGGTCCGGAAGAACCGCGGGGACAGAGGTCCCGAGTAGCCGTGCCCAGGGAAAACACAAGGCAGCCTCCCATCATTATATTTACCATCAAAGACGTGGCGGGCGAGAATTAGAGGGTGCCTTGGGCCGGCCTGTACACGGAGCGAGGGACCTCAAGGAGATCACGGCCCTCCGCGAGGACCCCGCCGTGACAGGCTGTTTCCATCCATTGTCCTTGTTGCACTAGACAGCTCGTCTACTTCCAGGGCCATGAGAAGCTGTGTGTGTGTCTCCCAAGCTCTTTATAAATCCATTTAACCCCTGCTGCCCATCCTGACAACTTATAATGCATATATCTATACCTATAAACCAATTCTCAAAAAACAGGACTTTAAATACCATTTCTAAGCCAACAGTCTCCCCCTCCCTGTGCCCTCTGGAGGAACCACTCACAGCTCCATCCTGTGCCTCAGCTGTGTAGGGCCTGCTCCTGCCCCAGCCCCACTCCCTCCCTCACCACCATTGGCGGAGGCAGATCAAGGCCCCAGCAGTGAGGGAGAAAGTGAGTCTAGGGCTGGGACCGCGATCTGCCCTGTCTGCCATGGCCCTTTTCCCCTCCCCCCACCCCTTCCCCCACAAACTTACTTGCTGGTGGGGTGCGTCCCCCCAAATTTTTTTTCTCAATCTGCCCCCACTTTCCCTCCCTAAGGACTTACTTGATGCAGGGGGTGCGAAGGGGTGGCACACAGTAGATCTTGGGTTGGTTTTAAGTGCCAAAAGTGATCTCCTACTTAAAAAGGTTGGAGAGCACTTCTGTAAAGGCATCAAACTTCCCTGGTTGACCTACTCTTGTTTCTTTGTATGTTCCTATTATGCATAAGCCACAGGTTCAGAAAGGCATTTATGCCTGCTGTTTGCTTTATTATTGATAATTTTCTGCCTTTTCTTAATTAAATAGACTATGTATTAGGCTAGGGTGATCGTACCCCTCTCCCTACCTGTTGATACTGGCCTGCTGATGCCCAGAGAGGAAGATTTATAGAGCCAGAATGAGAGCTAGCAAGGAGTTTGTTTGTGTCTATGTGTAGTCCACTGAGGGACTACACAGGGAAGTACCCTTTAGTTTTGGTCCTCATGCTTATGGTTAAATCGTAGGACTAGACCAACACAAAGGATCACTGTGGCTAGATGCTTCTTTTGAATCAGGCATTTAATTTTTAGGTATGCCAAATCTATCTCAAAGCCATCCAAGTGTTTACATTCTTTCCCTAGGTCCATTGTAAATGGTTATGCATAGATTTCTGATTGCATATACAAAAATTTTACTCAGTATAAAAAAGGCATGAATAATGACTCCACAGGAAAGACTGTAGTGGTATTTTTATTTAAAACAGGAGTCTGATCCTTTGTTTCACACACTAATGACTGAACTTAGTTTGCAAATTTGGCATAAGACCTCCAAAGATATTTTTTATTTTTCAAGTATTTTTTTTTTTTTAGGTTAATATTCTAAATTTCAATGGGCATGCCTATACGTTCATTAATGCATAGATGTTACTGCCCATTTAATTTAATACTTGTAAAATCAAGTACTAAATAAATACACAGTAACCAGAGTTACTGCACTGTAGTACTGGCGAATGCCTTTTAAATCACACTAATGAGCAATAGTCTAATAATACTGAACAGTAGTGTAGTAGCACTATTTGTGCTATGACACACTTCTGCACAGTATTATTAGGCTATTGAGCTGTTAGTACCTTGTGTTGACATGCACATAGAAGAAGCATTAGAAATGGTACCCTCCTTCTCACATACTTCTGTGGGTTTTTCTAACTAGACAACTTGTTTGAACCACAGAATGGCCATCCATATTCTACCCATTAATTTAGATAGTCTTAACTTAGGCCATACTTAAAATACACAAATGTATGCATATACTGAGATTTCACTTCTGTAATTCCTATATGAGATACCAAATTTTAAATGGTAATTAACATCAGGACTTAGGAAGCAGAAGTGTTCCTTCCCTCCCCTCTTTTGAGTCCTTGAAAAACTGTTATTACAAATGGTAGGTGAGTCATTTTCCTCCTCACTACTTTTTTGTGACTTAGTCTGAAGGCTAAGATGACAGTAGGTGCATTTACACATGGCAGTAGCACAAAGCAATAAACACTGGTGTATATCATGTTGGAATGTATTGCTCCTGGGCACCACATTTGAATGTGCACCCAGGATTGCACCATGTTGAGCTGGGCTGGAGCAGCCCCAGATGGCAGGGGACCCAAGGGATCATCCCATCATCCCAGGGATGCTTCAAACTGGCTCAACATACTGCAGTGTGGGGCTCACTGACAGGGAGCCCCAGCACTAAAGCATGCTCATGTCCCAACTAGCCCCATCAGGATTTACATGTGCATTGCTGCACACTGAAGAACTCCACCATAGGATAGTGCTTATATTTACAAGTACTAACTTGTGGAAGAGTTAATTACTTTCCTTTGGCCTAAAAGGGCTGTATGTGTAGGCATTGAGTCTTTTCTGTGGAGCTAACTAGGGAGCTCCACAATAAATGTCTCACGTAGATCCACCCAGTATGTTATAAAAGGAGATGTATTAATAGATTTTTCAGGGGCTAGAATTGGTAGACTATCAGATCACACTTAGGTGACTAGATTTAGGCACCTGATAGGTGGAAAAGGGTCTGACCCATGGAGGGAAGATGTGGAGGTTGGAAAATAAAATTCTTGAGGAGAGTTCATATTGAATAAATTACTCTTATTTCTTTATTTGTTATGGTTGGTACAAGGGATTTGTGTACCTGAGCATCACAAATGAAGTTTAATATCTGTCAACTGTGTCGGGGTGGGTGTACCTATATACATACTCACGCACATGCAAACACATGCACTCATATCACGTGATAAATTATGAAGTAGGCAAAAATACTTGTGAATAAATTACGTCATGTACAGACATTCAGTTTCTCTTGGGAAGAGTTGTTGCTGTCTCAGGAGAAACCATGAGTGTATAGATATTCAGGATTTTTCTCCTGGAAAAAAATGGCCACTTGGGGCACATCCACACATGCAAGCATGTGTGCTTACAGCAGCGCAAATAGAAGCGGTGCAAATTTGAGCTGGGGCTTTTTGACTCAGTGCACGTGCTTGGACATGCACTTTGGTGCGGAGCAAATTGTGCCACTTGGGGCAAAATAACCCTGCCTGGCTCCTCACAGATCTTCAGTCAGGGGGAGTTAGAGGCTCCCAGCAGTATAAAAAGTGGCCCTGGCCAGCAGCTCTGGGTAGGTGCCTTCAGGAGCTTCTGAGGCCCAGCCACTTGGCATCTGGAGAGACCAGCTCCCCGTGCCAGCTGGAGTGCCAAAACTACCCTGACTTAAAATGGCCCTTGAGCCCTGTAGCCACTGCAACAGTCTGACAGTGATATCTGTTCTGTGCTCTGGATGTGACTTACTGCCATCTACAACAGAATCTACCTGTTTGCACCTGTGGCCCCATGGCTGCACACCTACCAGATGCAAACAGAGACCACATGGCTGCCTAGGCTCTGGTACAGGCCTTGCAGCAGAGCCACTTGAACCTCTGGGCCACCTGCCAGCAGGCAGTGGCTGCACAGCAGCATCACTACATCCAGACAGCCTGGTCTGGATCCAGATTCACCTGCCTAGCTCAAGTCTGTGAGTACCAGCTGACCCTGCTGGGGAGGAGCATACCTATGCTGCCAGCCCCTGCTGCAGCCCTCCACCCCACTACTGCCAGGTCAGACCAAACAGAGGGAGCAGCTGACAATGAAGACCTTGTCATCACTCCCCGCATGTGCCGCTGCACATGGGCCTGGGCTACCAGTAAACACTGGTGGAAGTGTATAGTCCTCCCACCTGGGATGATGCATGCTGGATGCAGACCTTCCAAATGTCAAGGGGCACATTCATGCACCTGGTGGCCCAGGTTGCCCCTAACATCGAGCAGCAAGACACTGTGATATGTCCAGCCCTCACGCTGGAGAATTGTGTGGCCATAGCCATCATGAGGCTGGTCACGCCTGCCAATCTCAGGTATGTGACCCACTCCTTTGGGTTTGGTAAGTCTACCACTGGCCAGGCTGTCTTGGATGTATGTGGGGCCATCCAGGACACCCTAGCTGATTGAGTCATCTGGCTGGCCGACCCAGGGGAGGTGGTGGCAGGGCTTGGGGCTCTTGGGTTCCCCAACTGTGTAGAAGCACTCGATGGGACTCACATCCCCACGCTCCGCCCCCCTGGGGGAGGGCGGCAGTACATCGACCTCTGTGGCAGCAGCTCAGTGGTGCTTGAAGTGGTTGTAGACGATCATGGCTGCTTCACTTATATCAGCTGAGCTGGGAGTGCCCATGACGCCCATGTGCTGTGCCACTCACCACTTCCAGGACTGATGCAGGCATGGACCTTTGCCCAGGGATCCAAGACCTGACCATTGGGGATGTCAGCATACCACCAGTCATTGTAGCAGATGCAGCATACCCACTCCTCCCCTGGCTGATGCGCCCCCTTCCCAGGACCTCTGGATGCTTAGCAGCAGAGGTACAATGAGGTCCTTCCCCACTGCTGATGCACCATCGAGCAGGCATTCAGCCATCTGAAGGGGTGCTGGCAGAGCCTCGCCACCCACCTGGAGGCAGCGCCACAACACATACCCTGCATTATCATTGCAGCATGTGTCCTGCACAATGTGTGCGAGTCCCAGGGAGAGGTATTTGAGTCCCAGTGGATGAAGGAGACCTGATGGGTATCACAGTACACCCAGCAGCAGTTGCAGCAGAGCCGACCAGCCAGGAACAATGTCGCAGATGAGGAGCACCCCTCCAGTAATGACACTTAGAAACCAGAGTGTGGGATGCCTTCGCCTCCCACCTGCTGGACCACCCATCTAAGTAGGGCACAGACCTCTCCTCACCAGCACTAGGCCACCTGCTCAGGGGCCTCCATCCCTGTCTATCACCGGGACCTCAATAGCACACACAGTATGGCCATGTTGGAAACAAAGGCAATTTTATTCCCTTTCCCTCTCAACACAAAACTATCCAAACACCACCAGGGCATCAACCCCAACTGTGAAAGCAAATATAAAAACTGTACATGTGACCCAAGGGAACAGGAGAGGGGCCAGGGGCACAAGGAGGAGGGGCTCAGGGGTTAGTTGCCCTACGGCCCCAACCTAGGCCTCAGGATCTGGGCCTACCACCATGTGTGCGTGGGCCATGAGGATGTGGCCCAGAGTACAGCTGCTCCGGGGAGAAGGGTGGGCGCTCCTCCTGCAAGGCAGCCACTGCAAACTGCTCTGGTCCTGGGAGAGGGGGAGGCAGGACCCATGTCCCTTGATGCCCATAATGGTCCTGAGGGGCCTGCTGGTGGGGCAACTATGGCACCATCCAGCCATCCTGCCCCCAGCTGGGCCCTGCCCCTTGTGCCAGGGGCACAGGCTGACCAGATAGCTGTGGCGGGGCTGGTGGAGCCTGGGTGACAGCAGCAGGAACAGCTAGGGCAGGAATGGCAGCCATGAGCTGGTCACTGACCCTGCACTCATGGGCTACGGCTGTGTCAATGGAGGCTCGGAGTTGCCACATTTCCTCCAGGTTCTCCCTGACCAGCTGCCACTCCCCCTCAATCAGGGTGACTAGGTGCTCCAGGGCCACCCTCCCAGCTTGCAACTCCCCTACAGCCACAGCGTGGTCACGATGGAATTGGTGGAGCTCCTGCAGGACTTGGGTCTGGAAGTCCTGTGCCTGCTGGTGGCATAACCGCTCCTCACGGACCACCTCCTCCTGCCAGCCCTCTCACTGGGTGCACTGCTCCTAGCACAGGCAGTGCATTTGGATAGCCCCTGGTATCTGGGAGACTTGGAGGACAGCTCCTGGATGCAGGTCAGCGGCCTCTCCTCTGGCAAATGGGCTGTCTGGAGAAAGAACAAGTGGATAGCCATCTTTAGATACATCAACATGGCATGGGTCAGGAACAGCCTCATGAAGCTCCCCAAGGATTAGCCTCATTCTTGGGCACATAGCCATGCAGGCAGTCCATGCCCATGTGACCCACGTGGGCCCATCCCCCTGACAAGGGCCATGACTATCCTGTGGTCTAGCCATCTCCTCTCATGATGTGCCCGGAGGGATCCTCCTGGGGTCAAGCATCACAGCCAGCTCAAGGTATGGTGCCCAGCATCTCCCTACCAGGGAAAATCAGCGTTCCAAGAGGGCCAGGTCCTCAGGTAGTGGCCCCAGTGCTGTGGAGCTGGGGCACCATGGGCTTATGGGGTGCATCCTACTCCTCCCCCCTGCCATCACCAGGGCCAGCTCCATCCAACAGGGAGTTCTGGCAAGGTGAGGGTATTGTTTTGGCCCTGCTGGGAAGTAGGCTTCAGCATGGCTAATCAAGGTGGGGTGGGAGTTAAGAGGGGAGGAAGGCAGGAAGGGAGGCTGCAAGGATGCACGTGAGGCACATGCAGGCCTTGAGGAGGAGCAGGCTGGGGGAGAAGCTTCCAATTCCCCATGTCATGTGTAGGACTTACCTCATCTTGGTGAAAGGTGGCTGGGTTGAGTGGCAGAGCTGGACCCATTCTCTGGGGGGAGTGAGGGATGGTGGCAAGGTTTCTAGGGTGTGCTCTCCACTGATGTAGGTGACACCCTGGGCTGCGCCTCCCCACTGCTACTGTTGTTCAGAAGGAGGAAAGGGTCATCTTGCTCAGGGCTCCCTTCAGGCATGGTGGTGGCATTGGCTGTGCCTGGCAGCGTCTGCCCCTCACTGCTGTTGCTCCTAACACTTGGTGATGGTAGGCCACCAGGTCTAGAGGATGGCCCTGCTTCCAGGGACTCTGGCTGGGTCCCTGCACTGGCTGGTCCTCTTGCTGCACTTTGCGTGGGGGGAGGGGGGGGGGGTCAGTGGCTGTAGGCCCCAGGATGTGAGCCAGCTCCTCATAGTGGGGCATGGTGGTGTGCCCCGCTCCTGACCAGCAGTTGGCATCACAGACAGCAATAAGTTGCTGCCGCAAAGCCTTGGCCTTAGTACAGCACCGCTGCCACGTCTTCCGGTGTCCCCACTCTGCCATCTGGGCGGCTATTTACCTGTAGATATGTACATTATGGTGGCCTGTCCTAAATTGCTAGAGTGTGTCTTCCTGGCCCCAAATGGCCAGGAAGTCATCCACCTCCTCTGCCCTCCAGGTAGGTCCCCATTGCAGGTCCTGGCCAGGTTCCTGTGCCAAGGTCCCACCAGGTGCTTCACCAGCAGGGATCCCAAGGTTCCCTGTGTACAAATTTCAAAACCTTAGATTAACAAATCCCAAGAATTTCCACAAGTAACCTGGAACCCAACTATATACACGTATAAAGGACAGCAAGCAAGAGAGAGAAGGAGAGAAAAAAAAGCAGGACAATGCTTTAATGACATCTGGACAATTTTATGTGTTGGGGGGCAGAAAAGAGAGGGCCACATGTGCACCCCTTCCCCCTTCCCTCAACCTCTACAATTGCCAGTATTAGGCAGCCCCAGGATCCTCACAGGAGTAGTTGCCTGTTGCTGCCGGAGTCCCCCAGTGGGTCCAGCTGCCACCTGAGCCCACCTGCTGCATGTGGTGCATGCCCATAGGGCTTGGCTGTGCCACTGTAGGGTTGGGCCCTCCCCACACTTCCTCCCCTGCTGCACAGAGCTCCAAAGCTGCCTGCAAAAGGCAGCCACGGGACTGTCCATGCACTGGCTGGTGCCTCCCTGCAGTTGGCCAGCGGGGCCCCCACCCCCTGCTTGTGTTTCACATTTGCAAGCGGTGCATGATGGTGGGGCCTGGCTGCACCATATGTAGGGCTGTGGGGGGGTTCTTGGGTGGGTGTTGGGGGCCAATATACACCATGTGTGGGGTAAGGGGGCCATACTCCCACCTCAACTGCCCACAGCCCCACAGCTGCCTGCAAAAGGCAAGTGCGGGACCATCAGTGGCAAGTTGCAGGCTTACACATGGCACAGGGTGCCAGCCCAGCCAGATGCCAAATGCCTCATCTAGCACAGTGGTGGCAAGCACTGACTTGGTCCTGCCTGAGGTGATAGCATTGAGTTGAGTCAGCACCCTGCACCACGTGCAGTAGGGAAGCAAGTGGTGGTGAAATTGCTGGGATCCATGGGAGCAAGGTGGGTGTTGGGAAGGAGGCCCACATTCCCATGCCACAGAGTCCCCCAGCTGCTTTGGGTGGGGGGAAAGGCCCACACTCCCACCCCAGAGCTCCCCAGCTGCCTTGGGGGCCCCACACTCCTACCACACAGAGTCTGGCAGTGGAACCCTGCATGCCTTGGTTGGCAGCTCCCAGGGCTTTTATCCTGATGCATGTGGCTGGAGGTGTCAAACTGGCCCAATGCCACCTGCCCACCCCAGACAAGAGCCGGCCGGGTCCTGCCCAAGGTGGGGTAGGAGGCATTGGGCCAGATCGGCACCTCCACCCACCTGCAGCAGTGATAGAAGTGCTGGGAGTTGCTGGCGAATGCATGCAGGGTCCCACGGCTGCCTCTTGCAGGCAGCTACAGGACTGGGGGAGGTGGCACACTCCCACCCCTGCCACACCCAGTTCTGCAGCTGCCTGCAAGCCATGGGATGCTTCATATGATGGCTGGCAGCTTCCAGCAGTGTTGTGGGGGCTCTGCCACTGCTGCACATGGCTGGAGATGCAGATCTGGCCCAATGCCTCCTGCCTTACCTCAGGCAACAGCCAGCTTCCAGCCGCATGCAGCAGCAGTGGAGCCACTGTGGACACTGCCGGGAACCATCAGCCAGCATGCAGGGTCCTGCATCTGCCTCTTGCAGCACACTCCCACCCCTGCTACACCCAGTCCCGCAGCTGCCTGCAAGAGGCAGCCACAGGACCTTCATATGCTGGCCCCCAGCCCTGGCAGTGTGGAGGCAGCTCCCACCGCTACTTGTATCACTGCTGCAGGTGGCTGGAAGTGACAATCTGGCTCAATGCCACCTGTCACACCTCAGACAGGACCCAGCAGGCTCTTACCTAGGGCGGGCAGGTGGCATCAGGCCAGATCAGCACCTCCAGCCACCTGCAGCATGGAACATGCAGCGGCCCCACAGCTGCCTCTTGCTGGCAGCTGCAGGACTGGGGGGGGGGGCACACTCCCATGTCTGCCACACCCATTCCACAGTGTGTGCAGCTGCAAGGCACAGTGTCTCTCTGGAGGACCTCTTCTTGGGTTGCCTCTGGGCACGGTCTCAAAACTGTGCCTTGCCCCGCTGTTTTCCAGTGTGTTTTTTTTAGACCCCTTGATGTCCAGGGGTCTAATTTTCTCCCTGTGCTGCAAACTTGCAGTACAGGGAACACTTTTGTATTCCCACATGTACCTGTTGCCCTGTCTCAAAGGGGTTTGAAGCAGGACAAGAGGCACGTGAGTGCTCATGCAACCTTGGACAGAAAAATAACATGGAAACAATTAAGGATAAATCACTTTGGAGAGTTTTACCTGGAAGAGTGAATGTCTGTACATATTCTCTTCTGAGAGAAGCCACAGTTCTCTAGCATGCCAGCGTGCTTTTCTCCTCTCCCCATTCCCCCAGGGAGAAAATGTGTCACTGAGGCTGGATTCTTCTGCTCCAGACAAGCCCTCTTTACAATCTCCGCCTTGTGCTGCAGAGAGACACAAGCTGAACCTGAGTACTCTGGGTCAGCCAATCAAAGCTGCCCTATGCACTGCTGCCATTCAGTCTCCAGGCAGACTGACAGAGCATGCAGGACACACTGAGTTGTATGGAAAAGGGTTCCCTGGCTGTGCAGCATCAGCATGGCAAGCTCTGCACTCTTCAGTGGCTCAGCATTCTGATGTCTATTTAGACATCTCTGGGTAAGTTTTCCTACCAGGAGAACAAACCTGGGAGAAATCTCCCAGATCACTTGAATTTGTGTACACAGCTTATGGCTAACATATCAAACTACAGTGCAAAAAACAAGTTATATATATTCAAAGATGCTTATGCATCCTGTGCACAGTGATTGTAAAGTTAGAAATATACACTTTTATATACACTTCAGTTATTTTACACGCCAGTCTCTCTTTACTGTAACTTCCATTTGTATTCTTCTTTGGAGTTTTTTTCTTTTTCTTTCCTTTTTTCTGTTTTGCTTTTGTTTGTTTTTTTTTCCCAGAGGATGTATTTTTCTATGTTAGAAATTAGGACAGAAACAGCTTTCTAATTTATTCTTTTTAAATATTCAAATTAAGGTCTTTAAAATTAAAATAATTTAGCAAAGCATAGCATGGGATAATCTGGTGAATTTAATGGGAAATAGCTCAATTAAACAGGCCACATTCTCCTGATACCATATAAATTTGTTGTTTTTATTTTCTTTGTTTTCATATGAAATATTTTTTGCTGTTTAGCACACAGCAAATGCGCAGAGGGACCTATTCTTTCTGTTCAGTGTACACCCAAAATAGACCTCATTGTCCTTAAAATGCCACAGCTTGGAAAATAATCCATATTACACATTAGTAATCCTGTCAGTATTAAAACGTATTATAGCATATTTAAAGAAGAAGACAACTAATCATCTTCTAGCAACAATTCCAATTCCTGATTTCCAACCCTACAAAATGTCAAGTAAGGATGTTTGGCCAGTTCTGTTTCTATCTGCTGTGCTTTCATGATGGAGATTACCCCCAGAGACTAAAAAAAGAATGTGTCCCAACATTTGTTCCAGCTACAAGGTTTATGAAATTTATAAATATTTTAAGACTGATTTATGGCTGAAAGTTACATGAGACAAAGTGTAGGGGAGAGAGAGGAGGGGAACAAGAATGATTCACTCCTCCCTAACTCCAAAATCCTTTTGTCATTTTTATGTGGCTTTTACATTTTGGGTCTTCAGAACAGAACATGTTGAGATACCAGTATCATGAAACAATGCCTCTCTTCCCTAACCACACTGTGGCTGACACCTATAAAAGGAGAAAAAAGTCTTTTGTCCCTGTTCACCTTTGTATATAGGAGCACATATGCAGGAAAAGTTACAGTATCTTCATTTATATTCACAGTTGCTGCTTCACACATGCTTATTTTTTGTTCCTATATCTTTTTCTCCTCCCAATCAGCTGTCTCTCATGTTGTTATTGAAGTAACACAGCTTGATATACTGATTCTCAATAAACTAAAACAGTGATAATATGAAATCTCAATTAAAATGCCTGAGGAAATAATATGGATGTTGGAAAACTCCAAATATATTAATGCTGAAAAAAACAAAATGTTTTCTTTAACTTACAATATTGATTGTAACATCTTTTAAGCCATTTGATATTCTAAAAGTATTTCAAATAAAAGACAAATATGACCTTTTGCCATGATCGTATTCCCAAGATATTTCTTCCTGTTTGCATGAAGAGGTAAATAGATACTGTATTGACTTCCAAAGCTCCTCCATAGATGTTGCAAAAAGATAAAATCTGTTATTCTAAAACTGATAATAACTTTAGAAAATATCCCAATGGGCTACTGAAAATAAACAGTGGAAAGTTAACTTTAAAAAATGCCACTTCTCTGATAACAGTGAAAACTAAGAAATATAAAAGGAGGCTATGTCAAAACCAATTTATTTTCTTTTAAGACATATCCTGATGGCTGTGTCTCAGATTGGAATCACTAGGTGCATCTACATGTGCATTTTACTGTAGCTGACTAATTAACTCCACAATAAAGCATCACCATCTACACATGCATCCGTATTAGGGGACAGTAAATTAATCAACTCTGCCATAAGATAGTACTGTCAGAGAGTTATTTACTGTGCAGAAACACACAAGTGGATGGTAACTGGGACCAGAGCAATTTGTGCCAGGGCAGAGCAGCCCTGGACTGGCAGCAGTCTCAGTCAGTTGGTCACATGGCACTGCAGTTTCAGCACACTCCTGCCCCACCCAGCTCCTCTGCCACCCTTCTGCCACCACCTAGAACCTGGAGCTAATCCCCTGAGCCTGCTGCCAGCCCACGGCTGCTCTGCTCTGGATCAAACTGCTGTAGTCCTGGACACATATGCAGACACTGTGCCCAGGAACAGCTTTATCACATCACCACTGACATCTGTCATGAATACTAGTAAAGCTGATTTGATTTCTGCTATCCCCTGTGATTTGCAATAATTAACTTATTAATAGTTGTTATCTGTTTTGTTTTTTGCTTATGTAGTAAGCCTGTGAAAAGAGGCTAGTATTTGCTTTGGATTTGGATTCAGCTGATTTGGGAGACAGTGATTCGATTTGGTGATTCAAATCACTGTCCCAATTCAATTCAGCCGAATCTGATTCGGAGATTCAGCTGCTGCCAAATCTCTGAATCTCCAAATTGACCAGGCCCATCCCCCACATCCTGGCAATGGCTGCCCCTCCTGCCCCAGCTCCCGGCACTTTGAAAAAAAAAAAGCCCCAGCTCACTGGATGCTGCTGGGTGGGAGGCAATCCCCGTTGCCCCTCATTGCCCCAGGCTGCATGGGGGGGTCTGCATGACCCCCTGATCCCCCCTCACTACCCCAGCCACCCCACAGGTGCCCCACCTGCCCCAGCTCTGAAATTTTAAGAAAAAAACCACAAGAAAAGCTCCACACTCACTGCTCCTGCCAGTGAGGGGGATGAGCCCCACTGCCCCCCCCCATTGCCCTGCACCATGTGGGGGGATCTGCATGAGCACCCCAAAGACCAGAGGCCACTGCAGGAGCGGTGCATCCCAGGGCTTTTCTCCATTTTTTTTCATTAGAGGGCTGGAGCTGGCCTGGGGGGTACCTGGGGGTGGGGCTGGGGGAGCAAGGGGGGGTCAGGGTGCTCGTGGAGAGCCCCCCATGCAGCATGGGGCAGTGGGGGGGGGCAGAAGAGACTGTCCCCTCACACCCAGCAGCACCCAGTGAGTACTGGGGCTTGTTTTTAAAGTACCGGGAGCTGAGGTGGGTGGGGCAGGCATGGGGGGGCGCAGCTCAGGGAGCAGGCGGAGGTCAGGGAGGAGGATGGGGGAGTGGGGGATCAGAGGGGCTGGCAGCGGTCCCCCCATGGTCCCTTCTGCCGTCCCCCACCCCTAGTATTTACCAGCTTGGAGTTGGCTGCAGCTCTCTGCTGCAGCCACCGGGGAGTGCCTGAATCATCAAAGCTCTCCAAATCTTTTCTGAAGATTCGGAGAGCTATGGACCTTTAAATTGGTGCCCTGATTCCATTCAGATTCAGAGATTCAGCCACCGAATCAGGCCGAATCTCCTCCAAATCAAATCACCACCTGAAGCTTTGCACAGCCCTATTATGCAGCTAGTGGAAATTCAGAAATCCAGCTTGCAAAAGAGTATGGCACTTCAGTTAATTATTTCTTATAATATTTTGTAATATATAAGTCCTTCCAGTCATTTGACTGCCACTTCATAAATCTATACTTGACTTATAGTTTATTTATCTATTTATTAGACTTGTAACATTTTCAGGAAAGATTTCATAGAATTGCATTTCAAGGATTAAGGACCCCCTGAAGACTTCCGAACTGGATGTTCTTTACCTCTTATTTTAAGTAAAGCCATTAAGAAGATTCAATACTTTGCATTGCACTTTGTATTCCAGATAATATATTTAAGTGCATAAATAGACAGTGATGTTCCCTCAACTTGTCTAAAGCTATCATTTTGCTATTAAGATTTTTACTTTTTTTCTTGAATTCTTAAAAAGAAGTATTGGATTATTGATCATAAACAAAGTGAACCAGGAAAGGAGCTAAATTTAAGGTATAGTTACACTAACAGTTTGAGTAACTGGCATAAAAACTCCAGTGTGGAGCACCTTGGCCAGAACAATATGGATTCAAGTGGCTGAGCTTCTGCTATTTAAGGGAACTCAAACAACACCTGTGTCAGAAAAACTCCGGCTGCTAGCAGAGATTCACGTACATTAGGGTTATGTACATGTTTAGGGTTAAGTTGATCTAAATGCCCATCTGTTCAGGTGCTCAGGGGGGTTAAATTGGGCAAAAAATGGTGGACCTGATCTAAGTTAGTTAGTCATTTAGTACTTGCATACCCAACTACTAAATGACTGCACAGTAACCAGTGTTACTACCCAGTACCATTCCTCCACAGTTTCCTGGTGATGCTGATTGCACAGTAGCTCTTTACTACTGTGCAGTAGCATTGCATCATGATTCATGCCATACAGAACTGCTGCACAGTAGTAATGAGCTACTGTACAGTCAGTGTCTCACATAGACATGGCCAGTGCAGAGCTGCTGTGTCAGTTTCAGCCAGACCAGAGAGCCCCAGGGAAGATATTTCCCTAGGGATCTCTGGTCTGGCTGAAACTGACACAGCACCTCTGCACTCTCGGAAAGCAGCAAACTGCTTGGATGCCTGCACATGTGGGGGGATTTTATTTTTAAGGATTTTTTTTTCGTGTCCCAAGTCAAATCAGCCAAATCTGTGAGTCATTCAAGAACCATATGTGGCCCTACTACTGGCAAGCATCCTTCACCCCCACCTGGGGCTTCAGTTGCTTCCAAATTCTTTGGTAGGCACCAAAGTGCAGGCCCAAGCCCAGAGGCTTGGGGTTCAGATGCCCCCAAGTTTTGCACGCCCTCAACTGTATGACCAGAAGAGCAAGCTAGGGAGGAGTCTCCCATTTCCGTAAAGTCGGTGTATAGCCAAGATCTTCCTACTAGAAGTGAAATTGGAAGTCACTCATCGTGGTGTCCTGTGACCAGTGGGGTTCCCCAAGGTTCTGTCCTTGGACCCATACTGTTCAACATCTTCATTAATGATGTGGACACTGGAGTCAGAAGTGGACTTGCCAAGTTCGCCGATGACACCAAACTTTGGGGCAAAGCATCCACACCAGAAGACAGGCGGGTGATCCAAGCTGACCTGGACAGGCTCAGCAAGTGGGCGGACGAGAATCTGATGGTGTTCAACACCAATAAATGCAAGGTTCTCCACCTTGGGAAGAAAAACCCGCAGCATCCTTATAGGCTTGGCAGTGCTATGTTGGCTAGCACTATGCAAGAAAGAGACTTGGGGGTCATCATGACCACAAGATGAACATGAGCCTGCAGTGTGATGCTGCGGCTAGTAAAGCGACCAAAACGCTGGCTTGCATCCATAGATGCTTCTCAAGCAAATCCCGGGACGTCGTTCTCCCCTTGTACTCCCCCTTAGTGAGGCCGCAGCTGGAGTACTGCGTCCAGTTTTGGGCTCCACAATTCAAAAAGGATGTGGAGAAGCTTGAGAGAGTCCAGAGAAGAGCCACGTGCATGATCAGGGGTCAGGGAAGCAGACCCTACGATGACAGGCTGAGAGCCCTGGGGCTCTTTAGCCTGGAAAAGCGCAGGCTCAGGGGTGATCTGATGGCCACCTACAAGTTTATCAGGGGTGACCACCAGTATCTGGGGGAACGTTTGTTCACCAGAGCGCCCCAAGGGATGACGAGGTGGAATGGTCACAAACTACTACATGATCGTTTCAGGCTGGACATATGGAAGAATTTTTTTACTGTCTGAGCCCCCGAGGTCTGGAACAGCCTGCCACCGGAGGTGGTTCAAGCGCCTTCATCAAAAACCTTCAAGATGAAACTGGATGCTTATCTTGCTGGGATCCTATGACCCCAGCTGACTTCCTGCCCTTTGGGCAGGGGGCTGGACTAGATGATCTTTTGAGGTCCCTTCCAGCCCTAATGTCTATGAAATCTATGAATAAGATTAGGTGGATTTGAGATAATCCTGCCCTGGAGTGGTGACATTTTAAGCCAAATAATGAGTGTTTTAAGAGAGTTAAAAGGTGTTAATGTGCAGCCAGTCCAGGGGTTGAGCTCCAGAAGTCTCCTAAAATTATTATGTAACAAGGCCCTAAATTGTATACAGGCATTCGCAGCACATGGTCTACATTCACATGTCTTACCTTAAACCACATGAACATAGACAGTGTGCACCATTCACCAGTCCTGGGAGTCATGTGGGGAAATGACAGTAAGTAACTCAGGATGACAGGAGGGGCAAGTAGAATCAGGGGGCTAGCAGGGAGTGTTAGCAGATAAAGGGAAATTGGCAGGTAAGGGTTGGGGCGGGGAGCTGACAAGTTTTCAGGGGATGGGGGTGGTCAGTGGACTCCTGAGAAGAGTTGTCTTTCTTGGAGTGGAGGGGTGGGGCAGGGGGCTAATAATAGCCCATTAGCTCAGTGCAGACAGTCAAAAGGCCCCAGGATTAATCAATTCAATCTTTTCAGGTTATTCCAAGCTGCATACATTAAACTGATAAGCAAGTGAACAGACATTCATTTTAGATTCCAGAAATGCAGCCATACTCCTGCCGTGCCTCAGGCTACACTGGGGGGGGGGGGGACGCAATCTAGACTGAACAAGTCTTCCCTTCCCTTTGGCACCAGCTGGAAAGCTGGAGGGAAGCTGGGAGAGAAGCCCTGAAGGCTTTTCCCCCCTTCCTGCTGGAGCTGATGGGGGAGGATGTGGCCAGGCCATAGCATGTCTGCTAAGTATGATTTTGGAGGGGAGGGTTTAAACCCCCAACCTGGCCTGCATGGACCACAGCCAGGGAGTGCCAGGTGGGGAAGCAGCCCCTGCCAGACTTTCCCCCTGCTCCCTGTCTGACCAGATCCAGGCCCAGACCAGCATGCTGAGGTGGAAAGGAGGAAGGGGGGGGGGGGTTAAATCCCCTCCCCAACCTGCACAGGACTCCAGGTGGGGTTTGTTTGGCAGAGGCACAGCAGCCCCTGTCTGGCTTTTCTTTGCTCATTGCTTCAGTGGCTGGCATGCTGAGATGTAGGGGATGGAGGAGGCTTTAAACCCCTGCTCCCACCTGCAAGGGACCCCACTCAGGGTTCGCCTGGCAGGGGAGCAGCATCCCCTACCTGGCTTTTCCCCACACAAAACTCCACCAGAGGAGGTGGGGAGCATGGCCACATTGCCAGCCCAAGGCCCTGAGGTAGAGGGGAGGAAGAGGAAGAGTAATTTAAACCCTTTTGCCCACTGCATGGGACCCCAGCTTGGGTCTACAGTTAGTGGAGAAAAGCCAGGAAGGGGCTGCTGTGCCCCTACCAAGCAGACCCCAACTGGGGTCCTGTAAAGGCAGGAGAAGGGGTTTAAACCCCCCTCCCTTCCCTCCACCTCAGAATGCCAGTCTGGGGCCAGTATCTGGCCATGCTGTCAGCTGGCTGGAGCAGCAAGTGGAGAAAAGCCAAGCAGAGGCTCCTATGCCCCTTCCAGGCAGACCCTGGCTGAGATCTTGTGTGGATGGGAGAAAGGGTTTAAACTGCCATCCTTCTGGTACTAGACCCAGATACCTTGTTTCAGGCAAACCCAAACCGTTAGACCTACCATGAGCTCTCCATTTGATAATAGTCAAATTACTGACAACTACGCAGTCAGTATCTCATGCAGATGCAACTACTGAGACTGGGGCTGTCAGGCTTAAGCCCTGGCATCCCTTCTCTCAGTGTGGAGCTACCACAGATCAATAAGACCAGAGAACCCCAGGAAAGGGCAACTCTATGCTGAGATCAGGGTTGCCAGGACTTAAGCCTGGCAGTGCTGCTCTCAGTGTGAAGCTGCTGCATTAGTTTTAATGAGCCCAGAGAGCCCTAGGGAAGCTGCTTCCCCTGGCCCATCTGGTTTCATTGCAAATGACAAGATGGTGGGTCCACTCTCTGGCCTGTGGGAGCAGTGAGTGGATCCTGCTCCTAGTTCTGCTCCTGCTCACCAAGCCGCTAGTGCAAAGTCAGAGCTGTGCAGGTGAATGACAGTCAGAGCAGGTTTTTTTGCCTTACCATGTGACTGCTCCACTAAGCTGAACATCACTAAGCTGTTTGACTTAGCATAAGGTCTAAGAAGGCTCTTAAGGGGCCTGGGTGCTGTAGTTCTGCTGCTGTTGTAAGAGTGGTAGAGAAAGCATTTCCTTAGGAATTGCCTAAGGCAGAGGTTGTTGAGGGTACTTGAGAAGGTCCTAGGGGGTACGTGCAGGCGGGTGGGGATAGAGTGCCGCCACACACCATCCATTGCTATCATGCAGGTGCTGCCTGCCCAGCCAGACATGGGTAACAGGGAAAGCTTGCACATGGTGGCTATTACTGCTCCATGTCTGCCACACTCCGTGTCTGACCACAGGGGTACACTGAGCCAAAAAGGTTGAAAAACCCTGGCCTAAGGGATTCTGTGAGATAGTTATTGTCACGCGCCTTTCAATACTAGGTTCACTTGGGATATTTTCCCTTGTAGTAAATGGATGAAACTTTTTTTCTGTATATCTTCATAGGGTTTTATCTGCATTATAAACTTTATACTGGTAGGCAGCCACCATTACAAGGAAGGCTCCAGAGTACATCTCCATGCATGTGGTTCTGCATGCTTCCACTATCACACCTGTGCTGGCAGAGTGCACAATAGAGGCTGAGATGTACCAGCGGGCTTCAGCTGCCTGCAGAAAGAGAGAAAGAGTACTCATGTCTTCAAGTACTTTCTGGCAACTTCTCCATTGGACTAGAAGCCTTCTGGCATTGCTTTTGTAGCAGAAAGAAGGGGCCCTTTTGAGATAGGTGATCTATGAGTGAGGATACACTCCTAGTTTTGCTGGCAGAACCACAGTTCTTCTAGTAAAAGTATGTAACATAAAACTATAGCAGTAGATCATATTGCTTCTAATAAAATTCACTGAATTTTGTGGGTAAATGGCTTGTTCAGTTTTGAGTCTTTGAATGAAATACAGGGTGGGTTAATTTTTAGGCAGTATATGTCCAATCCCAGCTACTTTGGGCTAATGAGTTGTTAATTCATGTGTGTGCGTACTAGTTTCTCTATTATAGTACTTAATGAAATCTTTTTGCAAGGCCACCGTTTCCCCTTTTACTAGAGTGAAATAAAAAACATATATTGCTGACAGCATAACAACAGGAGTTAGAGGTTTGTTCAATGAGGATCTGAAAGCCTACATATAGCTCATGCAAGGCTGAAGGCAGAAGTGGGGGCCAGGGGCCAATTCACCAGTGGGTTACACCTGCCTCAGTCTTTGACTGGCACCCCTAACCCAGATAATGACTTCATCTGGCCACTGCCTGGGCCTCCTGATTGGCTGCTGGGAGAACAGCCTATCCATTTAGTTCCAGGTGTGGCAGCAGACTTCAGGTCAGCCAAAAGGTTGAATGTTAGCCCTGGAAAGCCTCTGCAATCTAGTGCTTCTGGTTTCTTAATCCTCCTTGCTCTGTTCTTTGATTCTAAACTTCTAGATTTTCCCTTGAATTTGGTAATTCGGCTTGACTCTTGAACTTTGACCCAATTTGTTGTTTGGACCTTGCCCTTAGATGCTGCTGGATCTGGTAACTTGGTATCTGTTTCCCAATCCTGAATTGAACCTATGTTTAGGACTCTTCTCCTGTGTCTGGCTCTCTATGGATGGCCTAACCGCTACACAAGACTTTCCACAGCCTGATGCATTACACTGGGCCTTTGGGTGTGGCTGCTTCTGGGACTGCAGCTGTAGCTCTTGCTCCTCCTGTTTGAGTAGAAATGGTACAACCTCTATATCTAGAAGATATTCTTGTGGCATGTTCAGTCTCATCTCCAATCATGACTCTACCCACTTTACCTGCAGGTATTACACCTTGCAAATTGGAAGGGTTATTGTTTTACAGTAACAGATATAGCAGGCAGCCAGATCTACCTGTGTGTGGTCCATTCATGTCTACAGATCTTCTGAAGTCAAGATCCTTGCACAGAAATAGCATATGAACTGCCGTTGTATAGTAAAGATGGCTTGACAGTCCCAGAATGCCAGATAGGCTATACTGGATTAGAATAAAGCATAAATAAACCTTCGAGGTAGCGTGCACACTGAACAAATCAAGCTAAAGCACGGATGATTAAGCCTGAGGCTACAATAGATGTGGTTCAGGAATTCAGTGGATGCAAGTATGATCACTTTTTTGTGCAACTAAAAATAATTTAAGTAATTTATATGACCTAGAAGTAGACTTTAATCTGGACCCTAGATAAACTGAGGGACCCAAAACAAGGACACCAGCAAGAGCAACTGTTGAAATAAATCAGTCAAGAAATAAATGACTGGGTACAAATTCAACTAGAAAACAAATAAGTAAGTATAAAGTGCAAAAAAAGCCTATGGGTCTATGTTTAAAGTTAAAAGTATGAAAAATCTAATCATAATAAAGTATAGCTGTCATCAAATAGCAGTTAAAAAAGTTAAAATGGAACAATGGAAAAACAACAATGACAGAAGCCTATATAGAAGCAATAGGCCATTTCCTAAGTTGCACTAAGAAAACAATCAGCATTAGTGGTAGTAGCATCTGCTGCCTTTAGCCATCCACTTGCTTTTCCTCTCCTGCTCTCCCTTCCCTCTCACTCTCACCTTCTGTTCCTCTATGCATCATGTGGGCCAGAAGGAGTAGAGTGATAGGGTGACAACCATGAGGTCAGATCATGGATGTTGGAGAACAGGGGATTGCCAAAGACACACTGCTTTTATAGCTAACCTAGCATGATCTAATAAGAGAGATATTTGGAGGGGTAGACACCTGCACAGATAGTAAGGCTGATGTTATATATGCACTTAATCTCAGCCTGAAGGCAAAAGAAAGCACAAAGAAGGCTATGGATAAAATTCAAGCATTAATAGTCTTTGGTATGCTGTGATACAAATAGAGACAATAACAGGGCTTGGGGCCTGTTGTTCAAATGCTTGGCTTAAGCAAAAGCCTGAAGTCTATCTAGGAAGAGTATGATTGAACAATGTATAAACTTTAGCTTATTTTTTTTTAATAAATAACAAATAAGATGAGTAAGACCAGGGTAATACACCACAAACATGAACAAAATAGGCAGTCTTACCACAGTGAGATAAAATTAAGGCCCCTGATAGATGTTACTCTTAAGTAGGGTGGCCATTTGTCCAGTTCTATAGATGACAGCCTGGCTTTCTGCTACTCTGTCCTATTGATATGAAACTGGATGCCTTTATGTCCTCTATTTTCCTCCTCAGACTCCACCAGTCTGACATAAAGGTATCTGATTTCATACCAATAGGACAGAGTACAGAGCAGCAGAAAACCAGGCTATCTTCTATAAAACTGGATGAATGACTACCCTACACTTAAGACATGATTAACCAGTTGATCACGTTACATTCTAGTCACAGAATACAATTTGTAGCATAATAAAACAAGAATGCGCTACACAAATATTATATGAAATATGAATAATAACTTTGTGGCTGAGTTCCCACCATGTATTCCAAAGCTGACTGGGGCTTCCAGCCTTGCATGGGAGATCTTGACTCAAGGTGGGAGGCTGGGAGCAGAGATCAACTGAACTGCACTCCCATCCTCTAGGTTGCAGTGTATCACCTGAACTGTGCTCCTAGGTTCTGGGACACATCAGAATCAAGGAATGACTTGGGCCCTGGAGGCTGAGAGCTCTGATCAGCTCTTGTTCCCAGCCATGCGGGCACAACAGAGTCAATGGCTCCATTGTACTCCCATGGCTGAGAGCATCAGCTGTTTGCAACTCCCAGCTTCTGGGTTCAAGAAGAGCCCCTGACTCTGCTGCACCCCAGAGGTTGGGAGGGGCATCTGATTGAAGAGCAGAGCATCAGTGGCACTGTTATATACATAGATTTTTTGCCTATTGCTTTTAATCTTATTAATTTTCTTGAGTTTTGCCCACAAAGTATTATGGAAAACTAAATAAGAAAAACAAATCTGTCTCTCTAATCAATAACAATACATATAATATTTATAGGGTGTTTTACTAATCCCAGCTTCATCTTATACACATGAATATGCACATAAATGTGTGTGTGTAAAATGAAATGGGGATTATTATAATGCCTTATAAATAATGCCTCCCAGCATAGTACCATTGAGAAAAGAAACTCAGCCCAGCATACCTCCTTTAAGGGGTCCTTTTCCAAAGATTTGTGAACTAGCATGAATGCTGATTATTTTATTATCTTTCCTCTCCTTTGTTACATCACAGTTGAGTTCTTTTTATTTTGACTTCTGTTTTAAATTATATCACTCTATCTTTCCTGTGTATTTTAAGGGTCTATGGTCTATTGATCTACTGTAGCTGCCACTAAAGCAAGTACAATCAGGTAACCACATGGTAAAAAATTCTAATATTAATGGTCCAAATTATAGTTCAGGATAAAAAATGGCTCTGCCGCCTCTACTCACATCTATTCAGCATAGCTGAAAGGTGCTATAGGATTGCTGAATCTCTCTCCCTTTCCCAGAAGAGGCATCACATATGCCATCACCCCAGATTTTATCATCCCATTCACAATCCTCCCACTTCTGGTCCTTCCACTGTTACTCCCTCTCTTGTTCATGCTCTTTCTGATACCACTTGTTCTGCAGAACCATGATTTGGTGTAATTCTTCATGTTGATTGGGCTATCACTGATAGCAAGCTTACTTCTTGAATTATACTTCAAATACATGTGGATAGTAAAAGTGGGAGAAGAAAATGTGGCTTCCCCTCCCCATGACACACTGGTGCCTCAAGGGAAGAGACAGTAACTTCCCTGAAGGAGGATTACAAAGATGCCATTCACTTCTATTTTTGAAATGGTAGAAATAGACTTTTATGTCTCCAGTTAGGAGACACTCCTAGCAGTGTTTATGGTTCAGACTGTGTTGATGGGTAGCAAATGCCACCAACCTTTTCATAGCAGAGCAATGCTGTTGAATCATTCCTGAGTTTTTTCTTGCCATCCTTGGCTGGAGATTATTTTGCCTTCATGCACTTAGTGTGCTCTCTGCACCACACTCTAGTACAGCTATATCCAGTGTTGGTAGTTTCTGTGAAATGTCATTGTAGATATGGATGTCCTTAGAGTGGCAGCTGAAATCCTGGTCTCATATATTCCTTTCACAAGAATATTGCTGTGCTGATTGGTTCAGCTAGCAGTACATTAGGCAGTCATGACTTCTGTGGTGGTTACTTAATGCCCTTCAGTGAACCTTGAGGACATAAGAATGAACTCGGAATTAGGGAGTTAAATAATTCAGTCCAGCTTCCCAGAAATCAGAGAAGCAAGAAACAGAGGCTGGAAGAGGAATTATATGATTAGTGATGGTAGACTTTCAGCACTCTCTGAATTGCATAGATCCATTTTGAACTCACCATATGTAGGTGAGGACTAGGAGGAAAGTTGCTGCAGCCTCAAATGCAGATCCTGAACTTTGGCAAGTCTTCCAGGTTTAAGCAAAAGTGACACTAGAGCTCAAATTGAGGGTTTGTGTTATAAAGACTGTGCTTGATCTTACCTCTCAGCTCTGTGTTCTTGAGGAACCCTGGCACAGGATACAGCTTGTCTGACTCACAAAGTATTCCCCCCCACCCCAATGAAACTGATTAAGATGCAGTGAGAGACATACCTAAGACCCTCCAGACAAGGGTGACAAGAGTGAAACATCTTCCCTAAGTCTCATTTGCATCCGAGATGGAACCAGATGACCATTCATTTACATGGAAGATGGAGAACAGAAAACCTGAAGTAGAAACTGCAGTGAATTCTGGGATCAGAGAAGCAGGAGAGCACTGCATGATAGGGAATCCGTGCTCCAAAAGCTAATCAACCCCCATTTACAGCATTTATCAGACCAGTTATCAGACCAGTTGTAATCTGGATTTACAAAGGACTCTCCTGCCCTCTAAGTTTAATAGGCATCTCAGGCCGTACATTCCCTGGTCCCACTATGGGAGGCCTATTTAAACTTGATTGACTAAAACTCAGTTGCTGGGTTAGGGAATGCTGAGGCAAAGAGACCAAGTCAGAGGGAGCATGGGCAACATCTGAACAATGGAAAAGGGGTTCATCACAGTATCCAGCCCATTGGAACCCTGACCACAAGTGTTGTCATACTTTTCCTGAGACGACTGGTGGAAGTCCTCTCCACAAAAGGTTATGAACACTCCAATAATTGCCTTAAGTCTGTTAAAAGACTATAGTAAGATCTGGAAAAGTCATGCTAAGCTGAGGCTTGTTCACAACAAGTAAAAATCCAAAACCCTGATGATGCAAGCTATCTATTGTTTCTGAAGAAATCATGAGATATCCCATCAGTGTATCTGCTATCCATAGGAATTTCAAGCTGGCTCTCAAGTGTCTGGTTACTCCCTAGCCTTATGTGTTTCCTGATTATCAATCAGTTTCTTGAGATGTTCCAAACCAGATAACCCCTTGTCAATAGAAAAGACAATGCTTTTCACTAATAAGAATGCTTTGAAGAAACTGAACTGAGGGTATAAAAATCTGTAAATAAAAGCAGCAGTGTGTGTGCTGACAACAACCACTGTTGTTCTCGGGACACTGGACGAAACAGATCGTCTCCCTTCAAGGATTGTGTTAAGACTTGTCAGAAAACAACCTGAATGCCTTGGACTGGTGATATCTCAGTGCTCTTTCTCTCTCTTTTTTCTCTCTAGGCTTAAATTTCTGAACCTGAACTGTATTAGTTAAGCTTGAGCTAAGTTTTCCCAAATACTTAGTGAAACCAGGGTAGTATTGTAATTGTTTGTGTTTGTTTTTCCTTTGCATGTCTATTACTATCAGTACCATTATATATTTCATATACTTAGCAATAAATAACTTTAATAGTCAAACTGGTAGTAACTGGGTACATTTTTCCTTCGCTACTTCTTCCTTGCTTGCTCTGCAGCAACGCTTCTTTTATCTAAGCTAAAGATCCCTGTGAAGCCCAAAAATACTGTGGGATCTGCTCATCAAGAGGCTAAAGACCGGGACATGCTGAGTTTAAAACACATAAGGGGATCAGCTTGTACAGGCTGATTGACCCAGTTTGACTCAGACATGCCCTAATGAACTGAATGCTGGCACATGAGGGTGTTAGCTGGACAACCAGCCAGATTCAGAGGGATTCTGTTTATCTGTGTGCTTGTGTCTGACTGCAGTTTATTGTTGCTCTGATGAACTGATCCTTGGCATGTGAGGATGTCAGCCTGTCCATGCTGATCAACCCAGCCAGGTCAGGCGTGTCACGTTAATCTGTGTGTGTGTGTGTGTGTGTGTGTGTGTGTATGACTGATTTGGTGACTGGAGGAACCCAGTCCCATTGAAACTGAGTCATGCAAGATGGCTCCATTGGGGGTGAGGACTTGCAGAAGGGAGATATACAGCTCAGTATAGAAACACAAGCAACACAAGCAGCACATTGACAGAATTACCAAGACCCTAGAAACATATCCTTAATAAATGAGCACACCCCAAAGTAATGGGCAAATCTGGTAACATTGATGACAAACTCAACCCAGAACCGAACAGTGTGGACACGCTTTAAATATCAGTTTGGGAAAGCTCAAAGAAAAAGCCAACAAGTTTTTGAAAATTAAAACCATCAATTTATTTGCCCATCTGTAGAAATAAGCTGCAAGTATCAATAAGAGCACTGACTCACAATAGAAGCAAAATAAAAACAAGCAAGCTATAGATGAGGGAATGATAGAGCTCAAAGCAAGAAACTGGTATACTGGGAACACTAAAGGATCTGAAACACCAGTATCATACAGACTTTACAGTAACTTTGAAAATAATTATTTTGTATTATTTTACCTAAGAGAGATATAAATCTTTTCTTTTTTTCTTTTTTTAAAGACGACATTACCGTTTAACATATCAGACTTCAGCATTGCACATAAACTCTTTAAAATAAATTCTATTTGTAAGATCAGTCAGTTCAGTTAAATTGTGAATTCCCAATTTTATATATTTCTGAAGATACATGGATCTTGTTTTTTGAGAGAGGAGCAGGCTAATTTTATAAAAGGCTATTCTTGCAATACTTAGCATTTAAATATATAAAAAGCCAAAATTATTTGGATGTAGCCTTCATAGGTTTAAAGGAAGCATTTGACTCTAGACAGATAACCTGGCAATAGCATTGATGAATAAGGCTCTCTCACAATTAATTGTTAATTACTATTCAAATACACTATTTAGGATGCATTATAGGATTGGCGGTGCTCTGTCCAATAGTTTCCATACTGAGACAGACGTACAAGAAAGATTTTTGCTTGCTCTGCTACTTTCTAATTTATTCTTGATTGAATGATCTAAAACAGGTGCTAACAGAGAATTAATTCCACACACCCTGCTGTTGAATTACCATATTCGTGTCTTAATTAATACTTAATCTTAAAGCATGGCACAATCCCATAAAGCCTCTAAAGGTTATTAGGTGCTTTTCATAAGTATCGCATCTCAAGTATCTTGGAAATTATTACAGCAAAATAAAAAATATTGGACTTTGGGAATGGAAGGAAGAAATAAGGTTGGTTTTTATTAATTTATTCCTGTAACAAACTAGAGGGGGTGTCTTTTTTTAAATATCTTGGAATCTAGCCTAGAGAAAAAACAGAGCTGGAATATGTGCATTGAAAATGTAAACACTAGAGCAAAACAAGCCTTGGGAGGAGTTTTGTTCCTTTTACAATAAAAGAGTAGAAAAGCAGTTCTGGCAGCACTAAAGATCTATAGATCTAAGGTAGAGTGCATTTTATTGTATGGATATTACCCAGAATACTGGGTGATGACCCTACGGTTCATTCAAAAAAAAAAAAGATTTCTAATTCCTTTTAAAGATTTTTTTAATCTCCACCATATTCTATGTGAGTTGGTGAGGGAGGACCGTATTTACTCTGAAGGACTGATAAGTGTAAACACCCTAGTTCAATGAATCTAAACTACTGAATGAAAGATATTGTACACTTACCAGACACCAGACACCCTACAAATAGGGTGACCATCATAGAGGCCAATCCAGTTTTCTGCTACTCTGTCTTCTATTAATATGAAACCGGGAGCCTTTATGTCCTCTGTTTTTTTCTTCAAGAGAAAGAAAGAATTCTGAAGAGAAAAATAGAGGACATAAAGGCATCCAGTTTTGTATCAACAGAGGACAGAGGATAACTGGACTGTTCTCTATGATGGCCACCCTACTTACAAAGTCCATTCTAGCAGCTCCTCCTTTTCCAAATAAACCCTTGTTTTGGGTGGCAAAATAACATCTATATTCTTCTCCAGACTAATAGCCTGGGAAATGTACTGAGTGTCACAGTCCCAATATTTCCCCTATATTAAAACAAGACATACATTTATGAATTAAAGATGCCAACATGCAGACAGATATGCTGTTCATGAAACTCTCTCAAAAGTCCCCTTTTTAAGATTAATACAGCACTCCTTTCACCCAGAAACCTATCTGTCTGTGTCGCAAAACTGCAAACAATGAGAGGCCATTACTACTAAACAGATTCACTTCAATGAGATCTGAAGTTGTCATAGGAAGCTAATACTGGACCCCGTATTCAGACAGGATATGTTTTTATGGAAAGAATTCTACAGATCACTTAGTTTTGTGGCCCTGTTTGTTCTTTGAAGAAATAAAGGGAAAATTGATCTCTCTATTAATGGGAAATTTTAAATATTAGGCTAAAAGGAAAATGAATCTGACTTCTCTAACAATTTGTAGTCTGCCCTATATTGCTTTGGTGTGTTTACGTTACTTACATAGTGAATAAGGGCCAAAATAAAATAGAATCCCCCTGCCTTGTTTTATTGTCCACTGATTTTTTTTTTTTATATCAACATATAGTCTGCCCTGTTTCGACTGTTTGTAAACTGATAGAATGGATATTCTTATTGTATTTTAGCAAAAAGTATAATTTATATGTGCTATTATTTTATTTATACATTTTATTGAATTGTTTTTAGCTAAAGCTGAATATAAACTACTACTACAGTTAAATTGTATTCTTTTTTGGCAAGGGTCAATTGTCTGATGTTTAACCCAATATGGTTCCTTAAATAAATTATCTGATTTTCAAATATCATAATTATAGTAGAATAGGACAATGACTGTAAAAACCCATTTGCCTCTGTGGCCATTTCCAGACAATGCTGTTAGGTTAACAATAATGTGAATTTTTGGGGAGCACTGGATCTGCAACTGAATAAAGGCCTTTTTTTTGCCTCATGACCAGCAGAGCTGCTGGTCATGAGGCAGAATGATGTATTAAAATAACCTTGCAAATGCTTAGGTAAGCAGGTTTCTAACAAGGTCATAGTGTTAGAGCCCATTGTATAAGAAGAACAAGATGCAGCCCACCAGCTATCGTCAGGAGATAAAGCCGAAGCAAGGCCTTGGAGATGGTGCTGAAGTCACCAAAGAACCAGAAAAACAGTGATTGACCGAGAGTACCCGAATTCATGACCTTATGCATGTACTCTTAGCAGAGAGGCATGTAAATGAATGAAATACATAGGCAATTCCATGCTAATAAAGTAAACAGTAAACAGAGGTGGAGCTTGGGATGGGAGGAGAAATGGGTAGAACCTGAGAGGGAACAGAGGTGGAACAAATGTTAACACAAAGTGTACAACAAAGTGTATAAAATGTGAAAAGAACTATTGTTCAGTGAGGCTCCCCAGTTTGTTGTTTTTTGGGAGCTAGTCCGAAGCTGTCTCCATTCTAAGTAAAGCTGTTGCGAGCAATGTGTGCTGTTGTTTGCTCCTTGCTTGCTCTGGCTAATGAGTAACAGGATCCATGAGCAATTGGACCATTGTCTCCCTAGTCATTGGGTGCAGCATGCAGCCGGGGTCTAACAAATGCAATATGTAGGGTAGATATGGCTCACCCATCAGACCTCTTCTTGGAAAATATTATTCTTGGAAAACTTAAACTAATAAGTTACTGAAATGAACAAATTGGCTTGTTCACCAAAGATCAGTTACTATCTGCAGTATATGGGCATGTGTAGAAAAAACAGGGGCCCTACCTGCCTCTCTGGTGGTGGGGAGGGGAGGGCAAGCTGCTGACATGCAAAGTGGTCCCTGGGCTTTGAGTGGGGGGCTGGTGCTTCCCTCCATGGCAGTGGAGGTCCCCCCCCGTAGACAGCACCTGCCCACAGGCACCTGGCTTGGGTGGTCTTGGGGAGTACCGCAGCCACAAAGGGAAGCTCCAGACCCCACCGCAGCTCAGGCAGGCAGGCAGGCAGGCTCTGGTGGGGGAAATCAGGCTTGCCAGTTTTCTTGGGTGAAGCCTGCCTTCCTGGGCTGCGTCCAGGCTGCCTGCAGGACTTCCTGCAGAGACATGGAGCTGCATGGAGCCCAGTGATTTGCTCCGTGGCTGTGCCTCAAGTCATTTAAGGGGCATTATGCTGTCGAATTTCCTACAGCGGCTGGAATTAATGCACAATACGCTGCCGAAGTGTGAAAACACTGACACCATTAAAGCTGTGCCAAACCATTTAGCCTGCTTCAAAGTGTTTTGAAGCAATGGAAATGAAACTTTCCTGTGATTCTATGATCCTGAAAAACATTTTTCTGAGGCTAGAAATGGACAAGTAAGTGGAAGTGGATCAGCAGTGGTAGGACATGTTCCACCACAGCTGATCCACTTTATTAGGGGATATATACATCACCCCTTCTCCCACACTGGGCTTTCCCTACTTAAAGAGACAGTGGTGATGTGTAGGGGGTGCACAGGGGTGAAGCCACTTCTGGAAGTGGCCACAGTAATTGGCCGCTTTGCGATTGGCCACAGGGGATCCCACATCAGTCAGCAAGATCGGCAGTGAGGGACCCCCCCCCCACCAGTTTCTGACTGGTTGCTGGGGGTGGGGCATGTGCCCCCATGACTAAGGCGGCACCAGTCACCCATGTAAAGAGATATACCTCTGGAAGGTGTGGGAGCTGAAGAATCCTTGGAGTCCTGTGCTTCCACTCTGGCTATTAACCCATGCTTCATGTAGAGGTATAGGTCAGCATAGTTTGGGGTGTGGAAGTGTGGGAGCTGGGGATTCCCTGGCTCCTACAAAGCCCCAGGCTTCTGTGTCACCCTGTGCTATTCATAGATTCATAAATGTTAGGGTCGGAAGGGACCTCAATAGATCATCGAGTCTGACACCCTGCATAGGCATGACAGAATTCTGGGTCTAGATGACCCCATCTAGATGCTTATCTAACCTCCTCTTGAAGACCCCCAGGGTAGGGGAGAGCACCACCTCCCTTGGGAGCCCGTTCCAGACTTTGCCCACTCTAACTGTGAAGAAGTTCTTCCTAATGTCCAGTCTAAATCTGCTCTCTGCTAGTTTGTGCCCATTATTTCTTGTAACCCCGGGGGCGCCTTGGCGAATAAATACTCACCAATTCCCTTCTGTGCCCTCGTGATGAACTTATAGGCAACTACAACGTTGCCTCTCAACCTTCTCTTGCAGAGGCTGAAAAGGTCCAGTTTCTCTAGTCTCTCCTTGTAGGGCTTGGTCTGCAGGCCCTTAACCATACGAGTGGCCCTTCTCTGGACCCTCTCCAGGTTATCCGCATCCCTCTTGAATTGCGGCACCCAGAATTGCATGCAGTATTCCAACTATGGTCTGACCAGTGCCCGATAGAGTGGGAGTATCACCTCCTTCGACCTATTCGTCATGCATCTGCTGATGCACGATAAAGTGCCATTGGCTTTTCTGATGGCTTCGTCACACTGCCGACTCATGTTCATCTTGGAGTCCACTAGGACTCCAAGATCCATTTCCACTTCCGTGCCACCCAGCAGGTCATTTCCTAGGCAGTAGGTGTGCTGGACATTTTTCCTCCCTAGGTGCAGCACTTTGCATTTCTCCTTGTTGAACTGCATTCTGTTGGTTTCTGCCCACTTGTCTAACCTGTCCAGGACTGCTTGCAGCTGTTCCCTGCCCTCCGGCGTGTCCACTTCTCCCCATAGCTTTGTGTCATCTGCAAACTTGGACAGAGTACATTTCACTCCCTCATCCAAGTCGCTGATGAAGACATTAAAGAGTATTGGTCCAAGGACCGAGCCCTGCGGGACCCCACTGCCCACACCCTTCCAGGTTGAAACCGACCCATCCACCACGACTCTCTGGGTGCGACCCTCTAGCCAATTCGCCACCCACCGGACTGTGTAGTCATCCGAGTCACAGCCTCTTAACTTGTTCACCAGTATGGGGAGGGATACCATATCAAAGGCCTTCCTGAAGTCTAAGTATACGACATCCACCCATCCTCCTGTGTCCAGGCGTTTCGTAACCTGGTCATAAAAAGAGACTAGATTGGTCAGGCACGATCTGCCTGCCACGAACCCGTGCTGGTTTCCCCTCAGCATAATTTGTCCTGCCGGGCTCCCGCAAATGTGAGCCTTGATAATTTTTTCAAAGACTTTGCCAAGGATGGAGGTGAGACTAACTGACCTATAGTTACCCGGGTCCTCCTTCCTCCCCTTCTTGAAAATGGGGACCACATTGGCCCTTTTCCAGTCCTCCAGGACTTGGCCCATGCACCACGAGCGTTCAAATATTCCCGCCAGTGGCTCTGCAATGATGTCGGCCAGTGCCTTCAGCAGCCTCGGGTGGAGCTCATCTGGGCCTGCCGACTTAAAGGCATCCAGTTCTTCCAAATGACTATGCACCATCTCAGGGTCTACACATGGAAGTTTGGCACCTTGCTGCTGCCTCTCTACAACCCCAGTGAGAGAGTTGTCATGCCCCTCGCTTAGGAACACTGAGGCAGAGAACTCATTGAGGAGTTCAGCCTTGTCCCCCCTGTCCGTCACCAATTGTTTCTGCCCATTTAGCAGGGGTCCTATTCCTCCCTGGGCCTTCTTTTTACTCCCTATATATCTAAAAAACAATTTCTTGTTGTCCTTTACTTGGGATGCCATCCTCAGCTCCATGGTAGCTTTGGCCCATCTAACTGCCTCCCTACAAGCACGAGCAGAGGAGGTATATTCGTCTTTCTTGATCTCTCCCTGTTTCCACTTTTTATGTGCTCCCCTTTTGGCCCTTAGGCTGCCCTGGATTTCTGTGGTCAGCCAGGGAAGCCTCCTGGCCCCTTTCCCTCTTTTACCTCACATGGGAATCGTCTCGCTTTGTGCCCAAAGGATCGTTTCCTTAAGGCACAGCCACCCTTCTTGGGCTCCCATCACTTCAAAACTCCTACTCTGCAGTGCGTCCTTGACCAATCGCCTGAGTTCATTGAAATCAGCTTTCCTAAAGTCTAGCACTTTCACCCTACTACTTACCTTGCCCACTCAACATCTTATGGTGAATTCTATTATTAGGTGATCACTGTCCCCCAGATGGCTACTGATCTGTAGGTCCCCTACCATGTCATCCCCTGTTGCCAATACCAGATCCAGTATGGCATTCCCCCTAGTGGGACCATGCACCTCCTGTGTCAGATGGAGTTCCTGTACACAGGTTAGAAACCTGCGTGAGCGGTGGGACTTTGCCATCTGCATCTCCCAGCAGATGTCCGGGTAGTTTAGGTCCCCCATGACTACCGCCTCTTTAGCTTTTATGGTCTCTGAGAGCTGCCTCAGGAGCCCCGAATCTATTTCTTCCCCTTGATGTGGGGGTCTGTAGCAGACCCCTACCACCAAATCCCTTTCTCCTTGCCCCCCATGTAGCCTAACCCACAATCCTTCTACTTCCTCATCCTTGGATTCCGTCTTGATGAGGGTCGATGTATATTGCTCATTGACATAGAGCGCAACCCTTCCCCCTTTTTTCCCCACCCTGTCCTTTCTGTACAATCTATAACCCTCAATATATACCACCCAGTCGTGGGATGAATCCCACCAGGTTTCCATTAGCCCTACTAAGTCATAGGTGTTTTGTGCAAGCAGGAGCGCTAGTTCATCCTGCTTGTTCCCCATGCTCCTAGCATTAGTATATAGGCACTTGAGCCCTGCGACTGGTGCCTTTGCTGCCCCCCCCCTGCTCCGAGTCCCAAGGGGCCCCTTATTTCTTACCTTCTCATTTCTTACCTGTGCCGTAGTGCTGGCCGCCCCGCGGCTTGCAGGTTCCCAATGTTCTCTTTCTTCAGGCTGGGCTGTCCTTGTGGGTGCCACATGGTTTGGTGGTCCACAGCTTCCCCTGCCCTCATCTTCCCCTCCCCCCGGCAAGCCTAGTTTAAAGGCCTAGTTTATTCTCTGTCTCTGCATGAAGCACAGGGTAGTGAAAGTCCTAGTGTAGAGGTTTGGGGTATTTTTCATTCCCCAGTTTATGCTCTGCCCCATACCTCCTTGCTGGGACCCATGGATTGGCATGGGATGGGTCTCATTGTGGAGGTATGGGGCATTTCCTGCTTAAAGAGACATGCCTGGGAGATCATGTGGGGGGTGGGGGGAGTCTGTAAGTGGGGAAATGCCAGTTTTTCCTGCTTACTGACATGTGCCCTCAGATTTCCCAGGGATAATCTCTGTAAACTGGGAAACCCAGGCAAGTGTTCCAGGAAACTTGAGGGACTCAATCCTGCCTGGAAATTTCTCTGCATAGGACTGAGCCCCTCAAGCCTCCAGAGCAGCTGCATTGGGTCGCTGGAGAGAACAGGCAGCTTCAGCTATCTGCATTCTCCCACCACCAGCAAACAAATGTCCACCACAAAAAAGTGCCACAATTTATTACCATATTTACTCAACTGTAAGACAACCCTGAATATAAGATGACTCCCCGCAATAAATAGATTCTATATACGGAAAATTCACCCCCCCACCCACAACTGCTACAGTAGAGAAAGCACTGTGTGGGTATGACAAGGAGGCTGCTGTGGGTATGACCCAAGGCCAGAGTCAGAGCTTCAGCAACCATTTGTTCCCCCCTCCATTTTGTATGTGAATATAATAGAGGGGACTTTTTTCTCCGTGCTGACTGGGGACAGGAAAGTCTTGTCTTATATTTAAATAAATATAGTGCTCCCTTTGTTGCCACCACAATTTTTTGGACATCTGTGTTGTAAGAAGGGTATGGGCATTTGTTTGTTCTACCCTTGTGACACCATATTCTCCTCAGGTTTTCTGATTATGAGTCAGTTTGCATCAATTTCCTACACGGTACTTTGAAGGTAAAGTAATTTCTTTCTCTTCTCTGAACTATGTATGTATTCTTCTGCTGTAATATTTACATTTAGGAAGACTTCAGAAAGGATTCTGGGGAAAATAGCTGCCTGAGTGAACCTACTGTGTGTGATCTGTATCCCCTAGGAAGGGCGGGCAGTTTTTCTCCACCTCACACATCATCATTGGCATTAGAGTACATTCTTGCTAATATTACATCTCTGTCTGAAGCAGCTGAGCACATATGATGAAGATAAATTCCTTAATTTAACAATGTACTGTGTATTGCATGCTGCCTAACACCTGTTGAACAATGGGGATCTTCTATATTACATTAGGTATAAAACTGTTATTAGACTGGTAGCATTTAACATTGCATCACATACCTAACATCCTGTCCAAAACAAGTAAATGAATGTCTCAAGCCTCTCCCAATGTCTTAAGTTTTATCACCCATTCATCTTTGGAGCAAACAATTTCAAAGATAGACATCGGTGGTATACCAGCAGATGGCAAAAGGAATGCCAATATAATTGTGTGCCTTCACTCCCTTTCATTTATAAACCAGCTAGATATGATCAGTCCTACAAAATATAGTATATTCTAAACAGACTACACATAGGTGTTGCTTGTTTTCAGGGTTGTCCTTTTGGGGGGGCATGCTTTGTGTGTGTTGTATTCTGTGAATGTGGGGTGTTGTCCAAGAAACTCATCACATTAGGAAGTTCTTTTTTTCTCAGTGTATTCCAGCTTAGATATTTCAGTTATAAAATTGGCTAGCTTCCCTGGCCTTTCTTCTCCCATTGAATGTGGAATAAAACACAGTAACCTGCTAGCATACTTTCATTAGGTTGCTAAGCCCCTTTTCCAGTCTCTGGCATCTTCCAAGGCAAACAGAAAGCAAAATAATTTGAAATTACTTCCTTTTGGAATAAAACTCTATTAAGTCACTCCCACCATTTGAACCCCTGAGGGCCTGTGAACACCACCTTCTCTATATGTATCATGAATGTTGTAGCAGAAACAATTGGTGATGGACAGGGGGGACAAGGCTGAACTCCTCAATGAGTTCTTTGCCTCAGTGTTCCTAAGCGAGGGGCACGACAAGTCTCTCACTGGGGTTGCAGAGAGGCAGCAGCAAGGCACCAAACTTCCATGCGTAGACCCTGAAATGGTGCAGAGTCATTTGGAAGAACTGGATGCCTTTAAGTTGGCAGGCCCGGATGAGCTCCATCCGAGGGTGCTGAAGGCACTGTCCGACATCATTGCAGAGCCACTGGCGGGAATATTTGAAAGCTCGTGGCGCACGGGCCAAGTCCCGGAGGACTGGAAAAGGGCCAACGTGGTCCCCATTTTCAAAAAGGGGAGGAAGGAGGACCCAGGCAGCTATAGACCTGTCAGTCTCACCTCCATCCTTGGCAAAGTCTTTGAAAAAATTATCAAGGCTCACATTTGTGAGAGCCCGGCAGGACAAATTATGCTGAGGGGAAATCAGCACGGGTTTGTGGCAGGCAGATCGTGCCTGACCAATCTAGTTTCTTTTTATGACCAGGTTACGAAATGCCTGGACACAGGAGGAGGGGTGGATGTCGTATACTTAGACTTCAGGAAGGCCTTCGATACGGTATCCCACCCCATACTGGTGAACAAGTTAAGAGGCTGTGACTTGGATGACTACACAGTCCGGTGGGTGGCGAATTGGCTGGAGGGTCGCACCCAGAGAGTCGTGGTGGATGGGTCGGTTTCGACCTGGAAGGGTGTGGGCAGTGGGGTCCCGCAGGGCTCGGTCCTTGGACCGATACTCTTTAATGTCTTCATCAGTGACTTGGACAAGGGAGTGAAATGTACTCTGTCCAATTTTGCAGATGGCACAAAGCTATGGGGAGATGTGGACACGCTGTAGGGCAGGGAACAGCTGCAAGCAGACCTGGACAAGTTGGACAAGTGGGAAGAAACCAACAGAATGCAGTTCAACAAGGAGAAATGCAAAGTGCTGCACCTAGGGAGGAAAAATGTCCAGCACACCTACAGCCGAGGGAATGACCTGCTGGGTAGCACGGAAGTGGAAAGGGATCTTGGAGTCCTAGTGGACTCCAAGATGAACATGAGTCGGCAGTGTGACGAAGCCATCAGAAAAGCCAATGGCACTTTATCGTGCATCAGCAGATGCATGACAAATAAGTCCAAGGAGGTGATACTTCCCCTCTATCGGGCGCTGGTCAGACCGTAGTTGGAGTACTGCGTGCAATTCTGGGTGCCGCAATTCAAGAGGGATGTGGATAACCTGGAGAGAGTCCAGAGAAGGGCCACTCGTATGGTTAAGGGCCTGCAGACCAAGCCCTATGAGGAGAGACTAGAGAAACTGGATCTTTTCAGCCTCCGCAAGAGAAGGTTGAGAGGCGACCTTGTGGCTGCCTATAAGTTTATCACGAGGGCACAGAAGGGAATTGGTGAGTATTTATTCACCAAGGCGCCCCCGGGGGTTACAAGAAATAATGGCCACAAGCTAGCAGGGAGCATATTTAGATTGGACATTAGGAAGAACTTCTTCACAGTTAGAGTGGCCAGGGTCTGGAACGGGCTCCCAAGGGAGGTGGTGCTCTCCCCTACCCTGGGGGTCTTCAAGAGGAGGTTAGATGAGTATCTAGCTGGGGTCATCTAGACCCAGCACTCTTTCCTGCTTATGCAGGGGGTCGGACTCGATGATCTATTGAGGTCCCTTCCGACCCTAACATCTATGAATCTATGAATCTATTAATTCACCCTCCCCCACACTTGTTGTCTGCCAAAGCCAGACTTTCATTCACTTTTTCTTTTTTAAAGAATATTAAACTAGAAGTGGTTGAAAAACAAGGGAAAGAGGGTTTGTTAAGAATGAGTTTCAGGCCAGTATTTCTATTTTGAATTTGGGCTAGACTTTCTAGGATACCATTAAAGCTTGGTTTTAATTTGATTGATGAAAGTTCATGAAACCTGGGATGATCAGGGCAAGGCATTTCAGGTTCAGTGAACCAGACTTACTTGATGAAATATCATTTTGCCAGAAATATTTCTCTACAGCTTTATATCAAACAATTATTTCAGCTCAGGTTAGAGCGTTGTTAATATAATATGTACAGGGAGGCCAGACAGCCCTCTACCATGGGCTCCAATTCTAACTGATGAGTAATCCCATATTTTCCTTTTTGATAGATTAGCACAAATAGGCAGAGTCCCTGGAATGATGACATAAACACAAGTTCAGTACTAATAGGATATGGATTAATTATTAGAAAAGAATTTTAAAAAGTGATAACAGCTTTTCTCTTCATGACACTTCTCACTTAAAAAAAATCTCAGTCTAGTAGAAAGCACAGTTGCTCTGATCTTCCTCACATGCTTTCTTCATGAATCTAAATCCCTGCCTATTTAATAAGAACCAAAATCTTTAGGGCTGTTTGTGCTTGTTCCATATTCTTAGAGTCAGCTTGTACAGCAACTCCATTGCACTGTGAGAAGTATAAAATTTTCCATCAGGGCTATTTCTGTATGGTTGCTTCTGATGAATCAGTACTAACACTTTCCATGGCCTTTTTCAGAAGAACAATAATCAGGTTCCCTTCCAAGTTCCCTTTTTTTTCCTGGAAACATCAGTATAGGTCTTGTAATGAGATAGCTTCAGTTGCTGCTCTCTTAAGATCTCACTCTTTGTAGTCTTTGCTCCTAGCAATATTCAACAACAAAAAACAAATATACCTTTATACAAAGGCAGATAACATGGGTATTCTAATTAAAGTGCAATTCAAATTTCACTATTCATATTTTTTATACTACATCAAAGGTGTAATTTTAATATATTTAATATGGTAATCTTCAGCTCTTAAAGCAATATCTGTGTGAAATTATCAATAGTCTAGTGCAGTGGCTCCCAGCCTCAGGTCACGACCCAAATCACGGTTATAGGGTCCACCCCTCGCTCCACTCCTCCTGCCTGTGTGGGGCTCCCATGCGACTCTCACCACCGCTGCCCTCCATCCCCCCCCCCCCATGATCCCAGCCTAGCCCAGGCTCTGCTAGTGCCACTGGGCATGAGTGAATCAGCAGCAGGGGCGAGGGTTATGACCCAGATTTAGGGTCACAGCAAAAAAAGTTTGGGAGCCACTGGTCTAGTGTGTTATTTAAAAATGACATGGGTGCCAAAGCTAACTGGAATTTAAAGAGTCTTGGAAACCAGAAATTTATTTCTTAAACACAGAGAAACCAAAAGTGATCTCTCTTTTTTCCATAGGCTATGTAACCTGTCCTTGAAGTAGTAGTATATATCAAATAAGATCAACAAGCCACTGTTGCCAGAAATAAAAGTTGTAAATGAAGAATCTCAAAAATCTAATTAATAAATGAAGGTAAAATGCAGTGAAATTCTTTTGAAGATACTGCTTGAGTTTCCAGAGTAAATATAATGGAATTAGTATGCTCTTGATTGAAATATACACATATTGATACAGGAATATAAGGACAACTTGAAGAGACTGGAGAATATATCATACAGTTACAATTACATATGTTCATTTACAAAATTAAATAGAGGAGCTAACTAAGCAAATGTAGAAAGGAGATTAAAAGTTTAAAAAAAGGGGATACATGGTAATTTCAATAGCCCAGCTAGTACCATTAGAAATGTCTCTACCCTGCCATTCAGTGATGAACCATTTTCTATCATTGCTTGCACTAAAGTGTTTGTGAAGGATAAGTGACAGTTACAACGAAACTGTAGGAGTAGTTGAAGCTACTAAAAATATTCAGTCAGGATTGCTATTTAATGGAACTCTGCTCCAAGCACGTTCCAAAAAGCAAGTTCTGGATAACAACAATTAATGTAACCAATAAGGAGATGCAGCTCTTGAAAATTCAGGCCATGGGAACAATGCCCAAAGCAGCTGGTATCTCAAAACTTCTCACAGGGGCAGAGGTCAAGAACTGTAAAACTTCTCAGTAAGTAAAAAGGCTAGGAGGCAAATGAAAAGAGGTGCTCATATAAGTCAAAAAACAAAACAAGGTGTTCTTACTTCATGCTAATGTGTCTCCAAGAATAATGAAGATCTTGGGAGGTATGATCAAGTGCAACAACAGATTATGGTTAACCAAGGGAGCATTCCTTGGAGTGAGTACCTGAGTGCATCTACTCAAGATGTTTACTGCACAATTGACTAATTAACTGTGCAGTAAATGTCTTGTCATCTACAGGTGCACCCCTATTAGGGCGTACACAACTAATACATTTTGCAACAGAGTAGTACTTGTAAAATATAGGTATTGCCCTCCTGTGGAGCTTTTCATGCACAGCAGCACACTTGTAGACACTGCCCCAGCTGGCTGGGGCATAGGGTGCTTTAGTGCAGGGCTAGCCAGCAGTCAGCCCTTGAACTGAAGCACTCTTGTGCCCCAGTCAGGAACTCTGCAGCAGGTTGAGCTCAATTGGAGCAGCTCTGGGCTGGCAGGTTGACCCCCCAGATCCTCTGCCATCCCTCGGCTGCTTTGACTGTGCACACATTAATCACACATGTAGCCATGCTCCCTATAACTGATAACATTGAGGGGAAAAATGCATTCTAGGAATGCCCATATTAAATAATCTATATCACATTGTGAATCCACAGTTCTTATTGCAGAAAAGTCCAATGCACACCTGGAGATTAATCTCTGGCCATGTCCAGATGAATGCAGCCATGCAGTATGTGGCACTGCAGACCCATAGCTGGTGCCACATACCACACATTCAGGCATTTCCTACCCTGTTACCTTGCAGCGCAGGTGAGGGGGAAGCACTGACCTCTGGAGATCTGGGGCTCAAAAAAAACCCATGTAGAAAAGAAGTGGGGTAGCGCACATGGGGGGCAGCATGTGCCACCCAAAACCAGAGCCTGGCTGGCAGGGGCCACACTTCAGCTGCCAGCCAGGCTTCAAGCTGCAGGAGCAATGTCGCTACAGCTCCTCCGGCTCCCAAGATCCCAGGTAAGGCTGCTGGAGCCAGCAACTGTGCTGGTCCCAGCCTCTTTTACCCAACCTTAGGTAACCTGCTGCATGCCAGAAGGCATGTGGCTTGGGCGTTCCCCAGGGACAACTAGCAGTGGCACAAGGTGTCCCATAGCTAGTAGGGTTGTGTGAAGGTATGGTCGCTGATTCAATTTGTTGGAGATTCAGCTCAATTCAGCAGCCAAATCTCTGAATCCAGATCAAATCAGGAGACCCTTTAATCTCTCTGAATTAAATTGGAGCCCTCCAAATTGATTTGGAGAGATTCAGAGCAATTTGATGATTCAGACATAGACACAGCTTTAAATGTTTTTTTTCTACATACCTCAAGGTACTAGGTGGCTCATGAATGCTGAAATGCTGGGGCAGATGGAGCATCCCATGGCAGTGTTGGGGTCCCCCCAGTGCACTTGGTGGTGGACCCAGAAATGGACCAGAAGCACTTGTGGTTCACTTCTAGGTCCACTGTGGAGCATTCGGGGGACCCTCCCCTTGCCCCCTGGCTCAGCGACTAGTGCCTTCTGGGTTTCTGGGGGCACCCAGGGTCCCCACGCAGCCAATCATTGAGCTGGGCAGGTGCAGGGCGGGGGGGGGGGGGATCCCCCACATGCTTGGTGGTGGACCTGGAAGTGGACCGGAAGTACTTCCAGTCCACTTCTAGGTCCACCACCAAGCAATCAGGGAGGCTCCCCCATGCTCCTGTGGGATGCTGCATCTGCCCCACCATCTCAGTGTTCATGAGCCATGCCTGGTACCTTGAGGTATGTAGTAAAAACATTTAAAGCTGTGTCTATGGCCAAATCGCTGATTCTCTGAATCAGCATCGAAGGATTTGGCTGAATCAAATTGGGACAGTGATCCAAATCAGTGAATCAAATCACTGTCACCCAATTCAGGCCAAATCCAAGTTGAATAAGGCCTGGTTTGCACGCCTCTAATAGCTAGTTGTCCCTGGGGAACCAAATGTCCATGCTCGTCTGGACGCGGCCTCTGATGTTGACTATAGGAGACTTAATCCACAAAAAGGTAGCGGTTTCCTTTCTCATTTAGGAGACCCACTGGCTTAATGTTAAAAGCCAAATATTGTAGTAGTTTGATTTAGTATATCAGTAGTATCACATTAAAGTGACATATTGGTCCACTAAACTGCATCTGCAGCTACAGTGACCAGAGGAAGGAATTTGAATCTCAGCTATTACACATTGTTTGCTGACAGTTCCAGGTAATCAAGATGAGAACCACTGTTGCCTGTGGGTTATGTGGGAAAAAAAGAGAGTAATATCTTAGTCAGCATAGGCAACAAGATTGGCATATCAGGGTATCTTTTGCTGTCATTGTTTATAAAACAGCCTATCACTTAACTGTCCATTACTGTCGCCATGAGGCTATTTTTTCACTCTATAATCTTGAATTTCCCTGATGTTCCCAGCAATATCTTTGGCATCTCCACATCCAGGTGTCAGAGTAAACTCTCATATCTCTGACCTGATGATAGAATTCTAGGAAGTGAGAGAGCAAATGAGCAGGAAGCCCAGGATGCTAGGAAAAATGAGAATTTTTCTGTATAGGATGGAGAGATGGTATCTCTTTGTAACTAAAAAAAATGACTTCTTTTTGAAGATAAATCAGCATTAATAAGAAACTAATAATTTATTTTTGTTGTTATGAAATGAGATTGTTCTTTTTTAGTGCATCAAGTGGTCTGCTCATTCACTCAAATAAAAGGCTGGGCAAACAGTGAGGAATTTCAGTAATCATCACCAAGGGGGCAGAAGAAAATTTGGAAATACCCTAGCAAATTTCTATAGCTTATAACGGGAGACTGCCTGTGAAAGAAGATTTTCAGTATGTCTTGAGGACCTTAATACAGTGCAGTCTTCAACCGAAAGTTTCTGACTCAAAGAATATGAACTCGTTAATCTAGTTGCAGATATTATCAATTGCCCCATGACTGGATAACACAGGACTTGAGTGGACAGACCAATGCAGAAATGTACTTGGATGACTAGATTCATAGAAAACCAGATTCATAGGAGCTGCAACTCTAATGAAACATTTGCTGCTCTTTTCAAAATCTTTGAATTTGAAAGCACAGATGACAGCTACAGAGGTGGTAGTCTTATTTTTCATTATGCTATTTCTCTGATCAAGGCAGGGGGAGGGGTAAGGAGGAAGTGAAGTCCTTCATGGGTGTTTATTTTAACTTGCATTTGATGATATGTTATTTGATTTCTATAAGTGGCTATTAAATGTTTCTTTTAATATATGAGTCCAATTTATTATACAAATATCTCAACTGGGATTATGTTCTGCACTGATGCAGGCTAAGCTTTGATTTTCTGCAAGAATTAAGTGGGGTTAAAAGAAAGAAAACAAAACAAACAACCCAAACTAAACAAAACAGAACAAAATGTCAATCAGGGGAATTTAAACCTAGAATCTCATAACTAATTCCCAGATCTAAAGGGTACTGAAGTAAAATCCCAGATCCTTTTACTGAATGAAACCTATGTAAAGATTCAAATATTGTTGCTCATGCTTATCTGCCGGAATTCCAATGACTCTTAATGTTTGGTTAAGATTTTTTTTGTGACTTTATATTCCCAAATCTTAAATGAAAGATAAAACTCAGTGAAAGAAACTAACCAAAATAATAAAATGATTTACATAACCCCCCTGTTGATTTGCATATTCTTCTATTTAGAGGCCCTAGTTTAATTAAATCCATCATATTGTATTAGATTATAAACTCTTAGAAATAGGGGTGTTGCTGTATGAATACACTGAGTAATATAGTGGTACCATAAGATGTACGCTGTATATGGATGTTTAATTACAAAGCCATTAGTAATTTGCTAGTAAAATGTTAGTTAAGCTTTTCTCAAATGCCACACACAAAATCTTGTCTTGTTTTATTTACATTGCAAAAGAAAAGGGGAAAAACAAAACAAAATAAAAAAAAATTAGATGGTTGATTTAAGGCAACTCGATTAAAACAGTAACTCAGCCATGCTCTGGTGCATAAAGCTGAAGATTTTTCAGGTACTATATACTTCAGTGGAGATGAGGAGCAGAAGAATTGCTTTTAAACAATAGTAACTGTGTAAATGAATAACTTGTAAGGATCTCTTTAAGATGAGCAATTAATATTACATGTTTCCATAACACCTAAGGCAGCATATCAAATGAGGATGAGAGATACTCAAATGTTTTGGAGCTTGATTAATGATAATCATAAAATCTATTTTCTAATTCTTTTCTAAGAGACAGTAAAACCTCCTTTACTGTTAAAACAAGTTCCTATTAATTTCAGTGCAGATTTTGTGCTTGTTTGCTTGGGATGTTTTTATGACTGATGTTCTTCTGAGAGAAGACTGTAAACCCAGATCAGTGGCATCAGGTTAAGGATGCCATAATAGGGCCAAAAACTTCAGATTTATCCATGTTTTCTAATAAGACTATGCCAGGTAGCATTTCTCAGAGTTCTGTTACAGAAATGTTTACGCATGTCCTTAACATTATTATTCTTGTGAGCATTTACATGAAAGTAAAGGATTAGAACCAAACTTTTCTTTAAAAGTTTAAGGATTTTTAAAAATAATTACATCTATCTATCTATCTATCTATCTATCTATCTATCTATCTATCTATCTATCTATCTATCTATCTATCTATCTATCTAATTACAACACTTCCCTGGGGAGAATGGACTCACTGCACACATGCAACTGAAAATGTGTCAGTAATTCTGGTCTGTATACTAAATTTCACAAGCTTAATCCTCTCTTGTTTGTCTTATCCAGTAATATTTCTGTTTGCAAAGCATGTAAGCATATAATTAATTTATATCAGTCTTTATTTATATTCATATCCACCAAAACCTTTAATATTATGTTTAAATTTAAGAATCTATTTATGACCCATTGTAGGTAAGTTATTTCCTATGCACATATGTTCTTTGGTGAAGGAAATATCTTCTAATTGTTTTTTTTTAAACCTAGTAAAATGGAATCTAAAGTTAGCATGTGTATAGCCATCTACATAAAATAAATGAGAATAAAAAACAAAAACATGTTTAACAATCAGTTTGGATGAGTTTTTCAATCTAGCTACAAATGAACTGTTATTTATAATTTTGTATATTTTAAATAAAGCTGTCCCACTATAATGAATAATTTGAAAGGAAAAGTATGGGACTTTTGTAATAGAGACACATTCAGGCATTTTAGGAAACAGTTGTTCACAAAACCATGGTGTGAACAAGAAGGATCACACTGGGCCTTCCCCTCTCTCAGTCAAAATGTTGATGATAAAGGTGCTTGGTGGTCCCCAAGGAAGATTGACATTGACAATAATTCTTTGGTACATAGACAATAGAAACCATCATTTTTTAATGTTGTGTTTAGTGACTGATTGAGAATGAATATATGTAAACCACAAATCTGTTCTTTATCTTTTATAAAATATATATTTTCATGAATTTGTTATTTAATTAAATTGTGTTCAACTTTGTTTGAATTAGTTATTGGTGGATACTGAATATTCAAAATCTCTTGGTTAGTTGTATTTGGTTAGGTAAGTCATATATTCTTTTTACAATTTCTTGTTTAGAAAAGTAAGCAAATACTTGCAACAGATTTGAAATGTGCTTTGTGCTGATAGTTGCACATACAGGACTTTAACATTCACTTTCTTCAGATGTTCTGGAGTATATTGTTGAAATATTCACAAGTATTTATTATTTGGGTATGATGATGGTTAAAGCAATTACATCTAGAAGACAGAGAGATAAATAGCAAGATTTGTGGGAAAGTTTGTAATATACACTTGGTCGCAATCACTGGTAGAATGATAACTCTAGTGTCACTTACGAAGGTTTTTAAAATTTTGAATTCACTTGGACTACTCATAGAAGTAAAAATAAGCAAACGAGTAAGTGTTTGCAGGATTGGTATCTATAGTTTAATGCATTTTCAAAATCCATAAGAAAATTTAGTGTACTTGGTTCTTGGGAGGGGATGTTTTAAAAGCATTATTCTTAATGCGGGGAACGTTTCTTAGAAAAAATGACCTAATATTTTAAACAAACCATTTTTCTGGGAAATTTTGGCTGTGCTAAAGTCAATGGAAAAAAAATCAGATTCATTTTAGTTCTACCAGAATGTTCATTACATGAGAATTGTTAGCCCACAACATCCACACTGACACAATGGTGTATAATAGCTCTAATTATCTGCAATCTGAAAGGTTTTCTAATTCTCTAGTTTAGCCTTACCATGTCAACCCTCAACATCTCACTGTAAATAAAAACACATTTAAAAGTCCATAATTGTGTGTTTACTCAGAATTTAGTAATGGGTTACTTAAGAAAAATTACCTGCTTTTTATCAAGTCCCACATTATTTACACTGTAGAATGTAAGAGCTTTTAAAGCATCGTTAGCTACCATCTTTTTATAAACTTTTAGACACACATGATGAATTTTTAAGTACTATTGAAAAAAACAAAATGATTAAAAAATAAAATCAAGGAAACCAGCAAAAGATGTTTTACTCCATAAAAGTACATTTACTAAAAATAAAGCTTAAAGGTTCATTTTCATCTCACATAAAAAGTACATTTACAGGCTCAGCTATAAATTCATATGGTACACCAGAAATAACTGCTTTTTCTTTGCATTTTCCTCTCTACTTTTTGCATGGAATTATAAATAAAGCTAGGTATAACCCAGATCCTCATCTTTTTTTTTTTTTCTCTTTATCATTTATTTCCCATTTCTGCCTTTCTTTTCTTCCTTTCACCACATATTTAACACCTTTATTTTACTATTCCTTCCTTTTTTCCTTTGGTTTCTTTCCCTTCTTTTTTTTTCTTTTTCTTTCTGAATCTATTTTTCTCACTTGTATCTGAAAAGAGCCTTCTGTAGTAATGCTTCTTCATATAACTATCCCTCTTTAATCCAAATTCTTCCTCTATTTTAGTCTAAGCTGTTTTGATGCTTATCCTTGTGATTACTTACCATCACTGTATGAGCCATGTCACTGAAATCAATATAATCTGATGGAATTTCTGTGGCTCACATAGCCTCTATAGGTCTTGAGCTTTATGATCTTGAGAACTCAATTTACCACTTGCCTCTTCTTTAACTTTGTTAATTGATATCTTCTCAAATTATGTAAAACATCAAGAAGCACAATTCTAGTGTCCAGGGTTAACACAGAAGAACAACATGGCTCTGACATGTTTGGATTATTATAGTTTGCAATTAAATAGAAAGCTTCTTAGACTGCAAACATTTTAGGTCTCTTTTTCCTCTAACTTGCACCATTATAAAATGAGAGAAATTCCACTGAAGCCAGTTGAGTTACATCACTAACCTAACCCCGCAGCTTCAAAGATGCTGAAATGGGGATGGGGGGAAACTTTGGTAGCTTTAAGTATTATTTTTCTTCCTCATTCAGCAGTGTTCAAATGCTATCTGGAGCACTGTGCAAACATAGCTACACTACTTCTAGTTCCCAAGATAGCCTACCTAGAGCATATGTGAAGACACCTTTACCTGATATGGGCAGTGTATGCATGCCCTTTGTTGAATTATTCCTAGTGGATGCAAATTCCCTTACTCTAATATAAAATCTTAAGTGACTTTAACATTGTTAGGGCAATATAATGTTCCAAACGTGTGGAATGCATGACCATCAGGTATGTTTATTTGTTGACAGTCTGATATACAAACAGTTGGTCATTCTTGAAGTCCTGCATTATCGTTTCATAGTTTTCAAGTAATCAAGGTCAAAATTCCTCCTTTTCCAATATTCTACACTCATTTTATATCCTTCCCTACCACATTATGTTTGTCCGCTTTGTTTGGGTAGTAAACTCTTTGAAGCGCAGTTGGTAAGCGTGCATTTGAACTTGGCTTCTCTAGGTAATGGTCACCTGACTACAGCTCAGAAGCCAAGAATAGCTAGATCATGGACAAAGGATTTTCAAATGAAGCTCAAGTCAAGCAATGAATAATAGTTTTTGGTTCACATTAATAGAAATTCAGCCTGGCAAGAGGAAGGTTCCATCTGCCAAGAAGGGATATATATATATATATTTTCTGTTAAAGTTGTCTTTAGGTCATACCTGTAGGCTGATGCTGGTGTTGTCATGAAAGGGGATTCCATTTTCACCACAAATAAAAACAGCTTTTTGGCTCCACATAATGGCCCGGCTCCTAGGCGAAAGAAGACAGGAATAGTTGGAGCACAACAACACTCCAAATATGTCTTTTATTTTTGCCCAGGCATACTCCATATACTTATGGGTAGATGGAACAAAGCGTGCAGCTTTGGCTTTATCATTCCCATGAGCTATTGCAGCTATTATTGTTGCAAAAGGACTTTGATGCACTTAGATTTAGTTTCTTTGACCCCAACCTAACTATTCTGTACCTCTCTTGGGCTTGATTCCCAAGTGCTCTGCATTTTTCATTTGCATGGGCACTTGTAACAAATAGTATAGACTAGGGGTGGCTAACTTGTGGCTCTGGAGCTACACGTGGCTCTTCAGAAGTTAATATGAATCTCCTTGAATCTTTACACAAGCACATGGTGACCAGGTTGGAAGGTCACCAAAGCCTTCACCAAGACCCCCAGGGGAGGACACGAAATAATGGGCACATGTTGATTGAGGATCATTTCAGGCTAGACATAAGGAAAAAACTTCTTTACAAGCTGAGTGCTGAGGGTTTGGAACAGGCTCCCCCCAGAAGTGGTACAGTCACCCACCCTGGTGATCTTTAAAAAATGTCTTGATGCCTCTCTTCCTGGTATCACTTGATCCCAGCAGTCTTTCCTGCCCAAGTGCAGGGGAGCCAGACCTGATGACCTGTAAGGTCCCTTCCAGCCCCTAACAACTATGAAACTATGAAATAAGTTGTACTCTTACAGAAATGTTGAGGTTTATCTATTGTGAAGTCATTTAAAAAAATATCTTGGGTCTGATGCCAAAGATTAATTACAAATATGTTAAATAAACTTTCAATTTCTGTTTTACAGAGTTGAAAACATGAATGTTAATACTGCCCTAAATATTTCACCAGTCAATCTTCATAATTAATAAAGATGGAAAAGACTGAAAATTGTTTGTCTGTTTGTTTTCCCAGTCAGAATCAACTCACATGCTATTCAAATCAATTTTAAAATAACCTACATACATCAAAATAATATTTTGTATTATTTTGAATTTTGCCATGAGCAATTGGAGTTTTGCCATGAGCATGGGTTTTCCCATGAGCAAATTTTTAAAAGAAGCTATGTAGGTAAACGATGATATTTGCCCATGAAAAAGACAATTGTGATCTGTGAAATGAATATTCAACAACTGCTAGAATTATTCTGATTATGATGGCCAAATTATTCCTTGAACCAGCATGTTTACTATCATTAGGTTTAAAAAAATATATATTTTGCATTAAATTTGAAAAAATAATTTCCTTTGCCTTGTTTTACTGAGACTTTGTATTGGACAAGAGTCTCAGTCTCTCTAAATCAGTATTAGAGCTAAAGTGATTTACACCAGCTGAGGTTCTATTTTTAACAGCCAACACTTAATACAGCTGAAATTTAAAAACACTTGGACTATATTTTAAAATTCTCCTATGCTGCTTTTGCAAGGTGATCTACAGACTGAAAACATCAATGCTTGAAAAGAATTCATTGGTGATTAGAACTCTTTTACCTGAACTTCACTTCAGTTTACAGGAAGCTTAAGATCTATCAGGACCAAGACAACTAAAATCTTCAAAGAGTGGTCTGCAAGCCTGCATACCAAGCAGAAAACATGCTACTGGATAGGATAACCTTGGAGCAACAAAGCTTTACCTTATTTAACTGTTAATGTGAGCCAAGGCAGTGACATTCTTCTCAAGGTGTCAGAGGATTTTCTGACAAATGAAGCTCAAGTTAAGTAAATTCATATTAGTTTTAATTTCACATTAATAGAAACAACACCAACATGACTCACCTGGAAGATAAAGGTTCAACATAAGAACAAGATTGTTTTATTAAAATCATGTTTAATTCCTGCAAGAAAAAGGTCAATTTTCTTGCCATTTTCCAGTTGGTCTAATAAAAGGTATCATTTTGGAACCAAGAGTTCTAGTTTTTTGTATGTCTTTTTGTCTCAGACCAACACGGCTACCAAGTACACCCCTGTTTAACTCCTGGTCTCTTACTCAAGAACCACCTAGTTCATGAAGAGGTTTTCCTCATCCCAGCAACTGCTCTCACAGCAGGGCTGTAGAATCCTTCCATCTTGCTTGCTCACTTGTTTGCTCTCTGAGGATGCATCCCCATGAGGGTGCAATTAGCAGTGTAGTGGTAGACATCCCAGTGTTAAAAAAAAAAAAGACAAAAAAAAAGCAGTGCACGTGCCTACAATGTGTGATGCCCAAACCAGAACCTGACCAGCCAGAGCCACAGTCTGGCTTCTGGATAGGCTCCACATGCCCAGATCACTGCCACTGCAGCCCCAGGGAGCCCCCAAGAACTCCAGGTAAGGCTGCTGGGGACACATATGCTCATGAGAATGCTCACTGAGTGCTTAGTTATCTATATATATATTGGACAATTCTAATGGAAGAGATTGTCTGACTCAGTACTGTTCTGAATAAAGTGCAGCAGGAACTTGGACCTAGATTTCCCATATACCAGTTGAAAATCTCCTAGCTATTTGCTTTTTTTGGGAGAGGATCCTATTCTTCTTGCTCTATTACAACAAAAACAAAGGAGAAGTTTATGTATAAAAATAAAACAAAGTGTTAATGAAATGGAATTGCATTCTTCTTGGTCCTACAGCCACATGCTAGCAGAAATAGGGGAGTGAAAAACAAAGAATTCAAGTGACATTGGGACAAGGAAAAGAATATAAAGGAAGCATTTTGTACGGTCTCTGTAGCTACAGGCAGTCCTCGGGCTTACAACACAATTGGGTCCTGAAAACCAAGTCTTAAGTCAAAACGTCGTAACTCGGAACCAATTTTCCAATAGGAACAATGTTATAAATGGGGTATTGGTTCCTGAACCAAGGCCTGATACCCTATTTTAAAAAAAAATAACCCAGAATTTTGTACTCAGTCCATTAAAGATGAGTAATATAGCTACATTAATGTATTTATATTGTAAATAGCACTCATTGATTTGGAAGGACTTCTTTTAGGTGACTTTGCTGGACTTTGTGAAGGGCTTTTGACTGGAGTCTTCTCAGGAGTCTTGGCTGCAGGTTTTTCTGGAGTCTTGTCTGCTTTCTTAAAGAAAGTGTTCGAGGAAGTTTGGACAGAGGTTCTCCAGGGAAATGGGCAATGCAGCAAACTTGTTCTCTGGCATGGCGTCACATCGGATCAAACGTCGTAAGGTCAAAATTGACATCAGAAAGTCAAAACAGGTTGTCAATTTATACTTGTTGTAAGTGCCGTTCATTGTAACTTGAAACATCTTAAGTTGAAGACTGCCTGTATATTATAGCTATTGTCATGAAGGTAGGCAGAGAGACAGATAAATTCTTTCTTGCATAAGTTTCTGAGGGCAGAATTTTTATTATTAGTTATTTTACATATCAGACAGATGCACTGTATTTTCTCTTTAGTGGAATTTGTCTGTAGTACATGTAATGGTGTTTCTTGTATGCTCTTTTGAAAGAGATTATATACCTTTGGGATACAATAGAAAGCAGGAGCCTATTTTGTTGACAATAGATAGGAAGAACAGAAGAGTAGTACTTATCCAGGTTTTAAACAGGGTTTGGCTCTTTACACTACAAATACACAGTGTCAGGTTTATAGCATTGCTTCTAAAAATATCATGGTTGTATAGTAGGAGACTCATCTTTCTAATAATCAAGAGGACAGAAAAAGAAACAACTGGGTTTTCCTTCTTTGGCCTGCTTTGTCCACTTTTACTGGTATACTGAGTCATAACTTTGCTGTAGTGTATAGAGCTATATTACTTTGAAACTGAGGCTATAAAATTAGCGCAGCTGTGCCTAATGTACAATATGCTGAATTACGTGTTTCACTTCCATAGACCTAATGGAGTTATACTATATCTTCACCAATAAAAATGCGGGCCCAAAATTATCATCTGTTATGCCTTAAGAAAGTATGAGGTTTGGTTCTCAAATAAAATCTCATTCTGTGATAATATGTGATGATGGTCTAAATAGGGATGTATCCTTTATTTGACTTGTAATTAACTTAAATATGGTCCTTGTGCTCAACTTCAGAGTCCCCTCCTCCTCCCTGAGATGAACAGCCTTCATCAGATGATTTTTTTTTTTAATTTTACCCTCCTAGGGAGCTGCACTCAGGGGGAAAAAATAGACTAATCTTGGCCATACCTATTTTTCTGCTAAGATAATATGCATTTACAAATGCTGATGATCCTTGAGAATGGTTTCATCCACAGCCAAGCACCTAAGTGTCATTGCCTCTTATTAGCATGTTCTTTTGGTCCCTGACCTCCCTAGTTATCTGAGGCCTCCTCAGAGACCTAATGTCTGGCTTAGTTCCTTGAAAGGTGCTTTTCAAGTGGATTGAATATACCCAAAATCATGTGCAGCAAATTAGGCAATTTTTCTTAAACATGCAAAACCCTTTATTGGTCTAAAAATACAGCAGATGAAATCCTTGAGAACCTAAGTCCTAGGCTAACTACCTGGCAATCTTTGTCAGGTAACAGCCTCTGTTCTTCTCTCAAGCCTCTCAGGGTGTTCTCCTCCAGCCTGCCTTTATCTCTCTCCTCTCTCTCCTTCCTTCTCTTTGGGAGACTTCTTTTTGCATTGTCCTTCTTTGAAGTGCCTCCCTAGCATTGGGTTCATTTGGTGTGACAACATAAGCAAATTTATTCATTTATGGTTGTTGATGATCCATTCTCACCTAAATGAGCACTTAGGCAGATTCCCATATCTCTTCTTCCAAAATTAGTCCTGTCTTTCCTAGTGTACAAACTAGCCAAGGATACCTAGCCATGCAACATTATTATAACAGGAACAAATTTAACCCAGAAATAACAAAACCATGCTGTGTCAAAGTTGCCTCGGCATTTTAGAGGCATGAAATAGTTCAGAATTTCAAAGACATCCCTGCAAATTTTTCTCTCCCCTTTCCCACTCCCCTTTCAAATGTATTTTATTATGCTGTGATAGCTTTTATTGCTCAAACCTAGTGAAGAATATCTTTCATTCGAAAGCTTCTCTAACTGTATCCCAACTATGCAGTTGCATGGACCCTGCTCTAAAAATGTTGGACCCTGCTCTAAGTGAACTCTGGGTGGATAGGTATTAACTTAAAGGGTTTTCTGTTAGAGTGCTTTATTGAAAATCTGTGATAGATTCCACTGAGGATTAACTTAGAGCAATTGTTGAAACCGGAGCATACCTCTCAGGGTACTTAAAAGGGTCATAGAGGATACACAGAACTCTGCATGCATGTGTGCAGCTGCAAAACAGCATGCAGGTGGCCAGTAGCACAGCACAGCCATGTGGATATTAGCCAGGTCCAGCTGATAAGTCTTGTGCAGGGAGGGAGGGAGTGGGGCAGGGGCTGGGGTTGCCAAACCTGGGTAGGGCATGGGACTGAGTCACATGGGGGGGGGGGGGTGGCTCCTGCTGCTATGCACATCCTGGGAGGGCATGGTGTTACGCCTCAGCTCTGTATTCTTGGGCAACCCTGGCACAGGATGCAGTCTGTCTGACTCACAAAGGACTCCCCCCCCGCCCTCTCTCCCCTTCTCTACATAAACGAAACTGATTAAGATGCAGTGAGAGACGCACCTAAAACTCTCCAGATAAGGGTGATAAGAGTGAACAACTGCCCTCGGTCTCATTTGCATCTGAGATGGAACCAGATGACCATTCATTTACATGAGAGATGGAAAACAGAAAGCCTGAAGCAGAGACTGCAGTGAATTCTGGGACCAGAGAAGCAGGAGAGCGCTGCATGATGGGGAATCTGTGCTTTCAATGTTAATTAACCCATGTTCACACACACCCAGCTCAGCATTTATCAGACCAGTTCTAATCTGGATTTGCTAAGGACTTTTCCCACCCAGACACACACACACAGCTCTAAGTTTAATAGGCATCTCGGGCCGTACATTCCCCGGTCCCACTATGGGAGGCCTATTCAAACTTGATTGACTAAAACTCGGTTGCAGGGTTAGGGAATGCTGAGGCAAGAGACCGAGTCCGAGGGGGTACGGGCAACATTTGAACAATGGTTAAGGGTTCATCACAGCATCCAGCCTGCTGGAGCCCTAATCCCAGGTGTTGTCGTATCTTTCCCGAGACGACTGGTGGGAGTCCTCTCCACAAAAGGTTATGAGCACCCCAATAATTGCTTTAAGTCTGTTAAAAGACTATAGTAAAATCTGGAAAAGTCATGCTAAGCTGAGGCTTGTGCACAACAAGTAAAAATCCAAAATCCTGATGCTGCAAGAAACCATGAGATATCCCATCAGGATATCTGCCATCCATAGGAATCTCAAGCTGGCTCCCAAGTACTTGGGTTACTCCCTTATTTTAAGTGTTCCTGATTATCAATCAGTTTCCTGAGATGGTCCAAATCAGATAACCCCTTGTCAATAGAAAAGACAATGATTTACACTACTGAGGGTGCTTCGAAACAGCTGAACTGAGGGTATAAAAATCTGTAAGTGTGTGTGCTTAAAAAAAAAGAAGAGAAGAAAGAAAAAGGAAAGAAGAAGAAAACTCCTGTGCTGACACCATCCCCTGTCGTTCTTGGGACGCTGGAAGAACAGATCGTCTCTCTCTTCAAGGATTGTGCTACAGACTGTGCTTGTCAGCTTTGCAGCCTGGGTACCGTGGACTCGGTGAGATTCCCAGCGTTCTCTCTTCTTTCTAGGCATAAACTTCTGAACCTGAACTGTATCAGTTAAGCTTGAGCTAAGTTTCCCCAAATACTTAGTGAAACCAGGGTAGTATTGTCATTGTTTGTGTTTGTTTTTCTTTTGCATGTCTATTACTACTAGTACTATTATATATTTCATATGCTTAGCAATAAATAACTTTTATAGGCAAACTGGTAGTAATTGGGTATATTTTTCCTTCTCTGCTTCTTTTTCCTCCCGTGCTCTGCAGCAACGCTTCTTTTACCTATGCTAAAGATCCCTGTGAAGCCTAAAGTATTGTGGGGTTTACTCATCAAGAGGCCAAAGATTGGGACGTGCTGAGTTTGAAACACATAAGGGGATCAGCTTGTACAGGCTGATTGACCCAGTTTGACTCAGACGTGCCCTTATGAACTGAATGCTGGCCCATGAGGGTGTCAGCTGGACACCCAGCCAGATTCAGAGGGAGTCTGTTTACCTGTGTGCTTGTGTTTGACTGCATTTTATTGTTGCTCTTATGAACTGATTCTTGGCATATGAGGGTGTCAGCCTGTCCATGCTGATCAGCCCGGCCAGATCAGGCGTGTCACGTTAATTTGTGTGTGTTTGTGTGTATGACTGATTTGGTGACTGGAGGAACCCAGTCCCATTGAGATTGAGTCCTGCAAGATAGCTCCACTGGGGGTGAGGGCTTGCAGAAGGGAGAAATACAGCTCCGTATAGTAACACAAGCAGCACATTGACAGAATCACCAGGACCCTAGAAACTATCCCTAATAAATGAGCACACCCCAAAGTAATGGGCAAATTTGGTAACAATGGGGGTATGTACCCCCAGAACTGCTTGCAGGTTGGGACAGGCGGGGGCCAAGGCTAGGGCCAGGGCAGTGCTGGACTCTTCCAGGCAGGCAGTGGCAGTGCTGGAAGGGGGGTTGGTAGGGCTATGGTGAATTCTGGAGTTGCTGCATCCACCCTCCTGAAGCTCCACTTCCATAGGCCCCCACAGTTAGAAAGGGAGTGGGGCTGAGGCTGGGGCTGGGGCTGGGGCTGGAGCAGGGGCAGGCACTACCCAGCTAGGGCAGATCACAGGACACAGCCATGAGCAGCTCTTCCAGGGCATGGGGGGGTGGCTCCCACCAGTATATGCAACCCAGGAGGACATGGGGGAGTGCGTTCTTCCAGGTTTCCATGTGGGCTGCTGCAGGCTGAGGGTGGGGCTGGGGCAGTGCCAGGCTGTTCCCAGTAGGGGTACTGGGCAGGCTGTGCTGGGAGGGGAGGTCGGGGGGCAGTCTATGGTTAATTTGTGGTGGCAGCCCCTCCTTTAGCCCCCTCCCAGAGCTGGTACCACCCATCCCAAGCACAGCCAAACCAATCCCCCTGCCGGGAAGAGCTCAGTGCGACAACCTGCAGCAGCCCACCCATGCCGTCCATGCAGATCTGGGGGCACATGCCCTCTATGCCCTGCTGGGGTTTGTGTATTGGCGAGAGCCACATCCCCCCGTGTGGTTAAGTCCCACATCCCACCCCAGTTGGGCAGCCCCTACTCCTGCCCCAGCCACAGCCACAGCCCCACTCCCTCCCTCACAACTGGGCCTTGATCTGCCCCCTCCTCACAGCGGCAGTCTTTCCTTGACCCAAACACAGATTTGGGGGCACATGCCTCCCCTGCCCTCCCAGGGTGAGTGCAGTAGTGGGAGCCATACCCCCCATGTCTCCTGGATGAGCCGCTCACATCCTGTGCCTCGCCCCACCCTGGCTGGACAGTGTCTGATCCTGCCCAACTCCCTCTCTCACAGTGGGCCCTTGATCTGCTTCCTCCCCTTAAAAACAAGAAAACAATATAAAGGGGTACATGAGCTGAAACTTTGAGACAGAAGGGGTACATTTATTAAAAAAGGTTGAAAAGCCCTGACTTAGAGCATGATTGCTGCCATCCCAAATGTCGTTGCACAGGGCTGTGCTCTAGTCTTGAGCTCTTTTGCTCTGCTGAGCACTGACCCAGTCCTGCCACCATGGCTGTCACTGATCTGAGTCAATGATAGCCTCTGATCCCAGCCCTATATGCAGTCTGGCAGAGTGGGTGGGAAAAGAGGAGTTTATGTCCCTACAACTTCCCTGGCCCTGTGGCACCACCAGAGCCCAGCCAGAGGGGAGGGCTCTGGGGGAAGGAGTCTGGGGTCTCCTTGGCTGGACTGTGGTGCACCACTGCTTGGCTTGGGGGGGAGGGGCTGCAGGGGAAGGGATCTGGGGTGTGTGTCTCTGAAGCAGCCCTGGCTAGATATAATCATGGCACTGTCCAGTTGGAGCTGCTTCAGGGACACAGACCCTGGTACCCTGTCTCTGTAGCAGCCCCAGCCAGGCCACACTACACTGCAGTTGTCAAGAGGTTGGGGTGGGGGGAAGGGAGCCCTCCCATGTAAACCCAGCCCACCTCCCCAAGATCCCAACCAGTATGTTGTGAGTGGGCTCTGTTCCCTTCACAACAGTGTTCTATTCCCCTCCTTTTGCCCTCCAGCCACTGCTGACAGTCTTCGGAGGCATCTGGGAGTTCCTGCAGTCCAACGCACAACATCAGGGTGGATTGGCCAGAATGCAGCTTCACCAACCATGCATCCGCTATTCAGCATCCCACTCCATCAACCCCTCTGTTTTCCTTTTGTAATAAATGGTTTAATCATTCAAAAGTGAAACAAAAGATTCCATTTCAGGTCAAATGATATATCTGTTATTATTCAAATATATATTATTTTTGTTAGAAAATTATTTGCCATTTCTGTTTCATTTCCTATTATTTTGTGAACCAAACCAAAGAAATCTCTTATTTGTCCATCTTTAGTCAGACCTGATGAGAAAGGTATGAAAGATATTTAAAGATTTAGTTATATTCAGTCAGGGAGCTGAAGCAACAACATGTGATGGGGCTGATACAAAGTTTTGAATTAAAAGTAGAAGTTACTAGGAAGAGTCATCAGAGTGAATGGTTCAAGTCATTCATAGCAGCATGCTTAATAAAAATCAGGCATTTTGTGAATAATTTTGGATGCAGACAGAAGTGACAATTTTAGCCCAATCTAGCCACAGAAACCAATTTATAGCTGTGACCAAACACAAGTGCACAGCTGCAAACAGCTTCAAAAATGGCTGATGGGTGAAAATCTGACCCTTCATTGCATGAAGTATCAGATGAACACATTTCAAAATGTAGTGTCTTCTGTAACTTGCATTTTTGGAGCTCCTAGCTTATCACTGCTTTCAGAATGGGAGGGGAGAACGGAAGCACGGGGAGTTCAGTCTGGGGTATTTTCAGCCTGGGGTATTTTCAGCACCCCCAGAGAGTGGGGCAGGTGTCCTGGAGCCCCCCTGAGGTGGAAGGTTCCAATTCACCCACCCCACCCGTCAGCACCAATTGGGGAGGCAAAAGAATTAGCTCCCTTTACTGTCTTTCCCCCCCTCCCATTCTGAAAACAGTGAGCACTGACAGAGAGCCATGGTCATTGTTATGGGAACCTGACTGCAGGCTCCCAGCCACAGCTAGATTCCTCTCCGCTCTGGAAACAACAGTGAACTTCTGTTTGGTCTGGGGTAACGCTGTAATTCAGAACACTTTGCAGAAAACATTCTGAGTTACAGTTGGGGACTGCACTTCTTTCTGCACCCTTTGTGGAAAAAAGTAACTCAATTATTTAAATTGACTGTTTGCTGGGAATAATGTGGGAACTTGGCACATGTTACATTTATGTGATTAACATGTTAGCCATATGAAAAATGGTAACATGCCCCACACACAGCCAATTTATGAATTGATAAAATGGAAAATCATCATTTTACATTCCATTCATCATAGGTTTCATTTATGTGAAACATCTTTGTGGCTGGTTCATTTTGAGCTTTAATTTCAGTATGTGGCATGCTATCATGGGGCTGTGTGGAAAGGCTTTAAATGAACCTGTGCAGGGAACTGATGGCTCATTGGGTTCCCTCCATGCAGGGAAATTTAAAGCCACCCTGTACAGAACCTATGCCAGGTCTGCTGTGTGGGCAGCTAGGGACCCTGGAGCTCCTGAATCCCTAGTTGCACATACCATTTGGTGTGCATGCAGCCAGCAACCCAGGAGCTCCACAATGCCTAGTTACATGTGCCCCATCATGGAAACAATGCATCTACAACTAGAAACTGAGGCGCTCCCCAATGCTTATCTTCATTCACACTGGTGAAGAAGTGGCACCCATGCAGCCAGGGACCAGAAAGCACCAGTATATGTGCAGCTGGGAGCTAGGGAGCTCTCCCACGCATGGCTTCATGCATGCCTAGTGCATTCAGCTGGGCATCAGGGAGCTTCTGGGTCCCCAGCTGTATGCACAACACATGGTATGAACAACTAGGGATAAAGGCAGTCCCCAAACTCTGGCTTCATGCTCCTGTGCCCTGATGAGCAACCAATGGAATACCTTGGCAAATATGCAATGGGAGCTGAGGAATTTTATCCCAGATCCCAACAACCGTGTCCTGTCATACCAGACATTCAAGGTCTGGCTTGACAGGGTGCATGGTTGTTATAATGTGAGATAACATCCCTCAGATACATACACACCATTAAGTTAACATCTGCTACGTTCCTTGATGAGACCTACCTATGAAGATACCCAGTAGGAAGAAGTCTAAGAAGACCCCCTCGTTACCTTACTACATTCCTCCCCTCCTCTTGAAGGTTTTTTATCTTCTTTTGAAGCACCTGGTACTGGCTACTGCTAAGGTATGTCTACATGACACACTTCAGTGCAACATAGAAATTCTTGCCTCCCAAGTTAATTATCATGGAGTGTCATGATAATAAAGCTTCCTGGTACCCAGTCACACCTGAACAGAGCTAGTTTGGAAATCACTGCATGGCACTGCTTTGAGAAATATAGCTATTTCTTCAGGGACAGGATAGCAGGCTAGATAGTCTATTTTTTAGATTCAATATTGCAGTTCTTATGTTCTTTTAATTCTAACATGAATTCACTAAGAATAAAACTAAGAAATAATATTGACAATAAATGAACATATATGAAACAGAACAAAGTCATGTGCTATATTAGGAAAGTTGCAAATATTAAAGAACTAATAGTAATCAGAATGTTCAAAACCTCTATTAGAATTAACAAATGAAACACATCATTTATACAAAAAACCCCTCAATGATTAGATGAAAAAGGATGATGCACTAAGTAAAAAAGGTAATTTACTAAAACCTTTTATTCTTTTGATTCGACTTGATTTAATTAGAATCCAGACTACAGTTACAGATCTAAATTGCTGATAACTAACTTGACTTGTTTTAGCTCACGCATGTGTCTCTGAACTCATTTCACACTTGACCTCATGGAGGGCAGAGATGCTATTTACATTTGTATATTATTCTTTCTGGTTTCTGGCTTTAGTTTGTTAAAAAGAAAAAATGCTTCAGAAAATCTATATTGAATTAATATTAGGGCAGAGAACCTTATCTGTGAGAAGCTTTTAAAAAAGGGGAGGGAGGAGGAAAGAAAATAAATGCAAGAGTGAGAAGCTCTGCCTTCCTTAAAAGTTATGGCACCTTTTCAGATTAGCAGTCACATGCATTAATAGTGAAGGTAGGAGCACAGTTTAACCATCACTGCAGCTTAAGGTACACAATTACATTCTTCAGTGTTGACATTTTCACCTTGATAAGCATAATAATGCCATGCAGATGCAGACTAAAACCCATAATTTCAGCAGTCTGCTGCTACTCACGTTGATTATAATAAGGTATGGCAGTGAAGCATGCACAATCCTGCATTTAATTGTCAGCATAGCTCTTCATTTAAACAACAAGTTAGTTAACATTATGTCTTCCACAGTGAATGTGGGAGGCATCTCAAATAGCTTTGGCAAATCTGAGAAAGTTAAAGCCTCAGTAAAACCATGTATAAAAGAGCTAGTTATGACTTTAATCTATCCTCACACTTGAATGGGACTCGTTTTATATATATTATATAACATATAATGATATATGTGTGTGTGTGTATATATATATATATATATATATATATATATATGTGTGTGTGTGTGTGTGTGTGTGTGTGTGTGTGAAAGAAATATTAACTACTTATTTATATATATGTATATAAAGAAATAGTTAATATTTTAATAATAGTTTATATATTAATACATGAATATATTAAAACAGGAAACATTATTCTGAAACCAGTTAAGTTATATTAATGTAAACCAAGTATGGCTGTAATCAGAATCAAACAAAAAGTATGAACAGTAAGGAACAGATTGTGATACATATTTTAAGAAATAAAAATAAATTAATATTAAAACAATGCAAGAACACAATTTATTTCACCTTCCCTAAACATGTTATGCCTCCATCCTGTCAATGAAATAAAATCTATGACAAGGAAAACATATAATACATAGTAAATCTAGGTTGGATTAAATTACATTAGATCATCTGATTTAAACAAGGACAATATCTATGCCCTATGAATTTATAACTATTTCATTGTAAAAATATGGAGCTGGTAAAACGCTGATACAAACAAGAAAATCTACCACATAATATCATTGTATAACATTTTGTTTTTTGAAACAGTGACCTTATGCTGTTTGCTGTTTTATTTGTAGTAGGACATTATATGGAGTACATTGACAGAAAAAATTCTAAAAAATATTGAAATTGTCAGTTACTACCACTGCATAATTAGCAGAGTATGCTCTCATAAGTTGACATAATAGCTTATTTATGTATATTAAGTTAACAGCTGCTGACAATACAAGAGTAGAAGACTATCAAGAAATAGATGTATTAGAAAGGAAAATTCAGTCCTTCAGGACTTTGAAACCAATGCCATTTTTGTCACAGTTTAAATGCTACATGAAATTTTTCTGAAAAAAACTAACCTATAAAATCACATAATATTTTGTATTATGTAGTTTGTAAAATAACCTGTGTAACGCCTTATGTGTAGTTTGGTAGGTAGCCTATGTTACTAGAATGGTGTTTTAGACAAAAACAAAATGGTTGGTGGTTGCCATTAAAAATGGTTTTAATTACCATAAGTAGAGCTGGCAAGCTGAATGGTTTCACTGACAGGAAACGAGGCAGGTTGTTGGGCTTGCTGCCAAGTGGTTGCCTAGAATAATAATTCCCTTGATTTCTGGCCTCTTGGTGTGGGCACTGATGAAAACTGAAATAGACTACTCTATTCCATTGAAATTTCATAACCTCAATGTTTTGTTTCAAGGCAAAATACAACAAAAAATGAACAACCCAGAATTTTCCATGAAATAAATGCTATTTAGTTGGCTAGCTCTAACTGTGACGCACAATGTTGCAGCATCTAAAATATTTCCATGCCCTTATTCTAGTAAATTACTATGGTATCTCAAATACTCGTCTACTAACTGATGGCAATTTTTGGCAGTCAATGGTTGCCACTGTAGAATGCTTAGGCGATTTTTTATTTATTTTTGTCAAATCTGATTTTTACTAGATGTTCACTAGATTTTTACTGATTTTACACACCTGATATTTACTAGATTATAAAACATGTCTCCCCTCCCCCCCCCATTTAACATAGGGGACAAAGCCACTCATCTTAGAATCATGGGGTGGGGAGGGGACAAACAGCTGCTGTGGTTCAGGCTCTAGTCTTGACCCAGGGTTGGGGCCATACCTGCAGCTGTTGCCTACCTCTCCCCCACCCCCCACTTCCCCTGCAGCCTCTTCATGCTATTATTTCCCCTTTGTGGCCTCTTCTCCCATTTCCTCCACCAATGCAGTCTCTGCTCCCCTGCTTGCCTGTCTCCCCACCTCCTTTATTTTTGCACCATGCTGGTAGGCTCCATCCAAGTTGCAGCCTAAGGCACTAAGCACAACCCTAGTGGCAGCTGCTGTGTGGGCTGACCTGGGGCTGTACTCAGTGCCCCAGGCTAGAACAGAGATGGAGCCTGCCAGCATAGAGCACAGGCTGGGTGGAGGAGAAGGGGTGAACAGTGGCTGGCAGGAAGGAGGATCTTGAAGCTGTGGGTGGTAGGCATTAGCAAAGGTATCAGGAGCAAGCACAAGCAGGAAGCAAGCTGATTGACCTCCCCATGCTACCTGACTCCCCTCCAGCAGTGGGAGGGGTAAATTAAAGATGACCCCCTACCCCCAATAAATATATTCATGAAAAATTAGAAAAAAAATTAAAATGTTTCCATGTATAGAATCTAATTATTGGGGGGTAATCTTAATTTCAAAGTTATCTTAGATTTGATTACATATGGTATTCAGATTCTGAATTTCATATTAGGGTCAAATTCTACCTTGGACTAGGACATGTGCAATATCTACAGGATTCAAGTAGGATTGCCCAGTAAAGCAGAAGACAATATAGTCTCAAAGTACTCCTGGTGTTTGTAATTTCTGAAGCTCTTATCAGATATGGAAACACTTTAATAGGTACAATCCATATATATACAATTGGAATATCTAGAATTGTTCTTCATCCTAAAAGCATTTAATTATCTAACTAACTTTAAAAAGCCAATGGATAATAAAATATGTTTTAAAGGAAAAAATGCACTTTTTGAAAATGAAAATGTCTTTTTTATATAAAAAAAAGAAAGAACCCCCCCCCCCAAAAAAACCCCAGAATATTTCTAATAAAAAAGTTCAAAATCTTTGAAAACCACTCAGGTTCAGTTTTCCACTAAAATGGGGGTAATTTCTCTAAAACAATATTTACAAAAATGGATATTATTCTTTTCTGATTAAAAAAAAAATATTTACTGTTTTCTGACTAGCTATGAATAGCTCCATTAACTTTAACAGCAATACCTCAATCCAATTTTCATTTATTTAAACTTAATTTTGGACTTTACTGATATAATGGATTTTTTGCTCCAAATTTTAACTGGGGTTGAGAGTAAAACTGAGGACTAGTCACAACTTGAAAACTTTATTAAGATACACAACAGCGAAGATGTATTTGTGTTAATAAAGACAATGCTTATGCAGCCTTGGATTTAATGGGAAAACAAGTCCACTGGCCAGGCATCTCTGTGGGGGCTTTCACTGGTTAGGTTTCTCTTTTCTGCTGAGCTTCAGAGAAGTCTGAACTTTCTTTGTTTAACCAGAATATATATCTAATGCAGAGTTTTCCCATATTCTTTGAGGCTAAGCCAATCCTTGTGTTATGCTAATGCACCTTACAAATCACCATCTACAATGCCTGCTTAACTTACATCATTGCTATATAGGTCAAGATTAAGTCCTGTTGTAACATGACACAGCCTGTTATTCAGAGTCCATGCTCCACAGACATATGATGCATGTATGACTTCCAGATTAGAATCCTAGAAAAAAATTGAGTCCATTTACTAGATTTTGGAAACTAACAGTATTAGTTTCTCACTTTGCTGATTGCACATATAGCATTCATCACATCAATATTACTTTCTAAAGAGTATGCAGAGAGATAGATTGAAATAATTATATGACTTTATGATATGTTATCCTCTAACTGTTGGACTCTTTTTTTTCTGACAAGGAAACAATCAATGAAAGGTCAGTTAAATTAGCTAAAAAATGTAATATCATAATACCATTTCTATACTTTCACTGTGATTAAGTGACTTATGCACACATGTCTGCAGACTCAGTTTTGTTGGGTGGGGTGTTAATTGTGGAAGCAAGCCAATGTTGGATTTTAAAAGCTTGGCATATAAAGCAGGCCATGATATTCATGAGCAGTGATCAGAATTATCGGGTAATATCTAGAAGTAGATGGAATATATCCTCTCATCAAGAGATTTGAGAATCTAGTAAAACACTAACAGAAATAGACCTTGAATAATATGCTTTCTACTCTTCCTCTTTTGAAGAATGTTTTAAAAGGGGAGATAAAAGACAAAAGTGTTGAAAACAAGAACACCAATAGAAACACTGTTCTCACAATATGCAACAGTAGAGATGGACATTTGTTAGAAAATCTATTCTTATAAGATTTATATTCTTATTTTGCAGGTACAATATGTCTAGAAAAGTAATCACAAAAATATTTGGATACTTACTCAAACAAAATGTGAACGTTAAATTACCTGCTGTTAGGCTGCCATGAGCCATTATTTCTATATATTATTTCATGGCTGTCCAGCTGGTTGCCTGAAGGCTTAATTTATGATCCCTGGTTTCCTGGTCCAGCCACCATTTCCCACATTACTCTCCTACTGCTGCTAAAATCTTTGGGCTTCCTCTCCAGGAGGCCTGTTCATTGTGGCATAATGGGAGGACCCACATGGCATGGTGGATGGGAGCCTGAGGGCATGCATCCCATATAGTATGTAGCTGAGAAGGGAGGCTGTGGCCTCCAGGGCACTGCGAAGTTGGACAGTTTGATATTATTTAATAAAAATGAAATCTCCTAATCCTCCTGCTTTTGGCTTAAATGGTCTGAGCCAGAGTATCCTGAGGGCTTCTCTAATTTACATCAATCATTAATCAGCAGGTTTCTGGATGCCACAATTTTCTACAATTACATTCCTTTTTCCTTGCCATGGAAGCTTCATGAAACATTAGGGTACAGTGGGTGGATGAGCAGGGCACCAGCTCCAGGCGCTAACTTAAAGTGAGGCACCAAAAAATACCCAGGAGATTCCATGTTGCCCTACTGCACCCTCTGTTCTTCTAACTACTCAAATGATCATGGTCACTGGTGACAGCAATTGGTGGCACTCATAGGGGGATCAGGGGTCAGGGCCTGCCCCTATTAGCCTAAAACAGTGTGTTGATGATGGGGCATTCAATTAATTTAAAACAAAAAAATGCCTAGAATTCAACAGCATTATAAATTAAGCACTCATAGTTTTGCAATGAAGTGCACTGTAATTCAGTTGTTGGGTGCTCTACACTTCTTGAGCTCTAATTAACCACTTAATTAATAAAACAGATAATGTTTCTTTCATGGGAAAAAAGCAGTTGAATCATTTAGATACATCATCTAATATCTGTCAACAAATGATTATCAGATCTCAGAGGCAGAAATCATCTAATTGGCCCTTAGCTTCTAGTAGCAGTTGAGTGATTGGAAGGATCCTGTTGCATAAATATTGTCACAAATGATCTTATCTTAATAACTGAATAACTAAATATAGAGCTTTTATGACAAATTATATCAAAGGCATCATGCATAACCATGTATTATTCAGAATGTATTTATGAAACAATAACTAATCCCTACAACAAACACAGCTCTTCATATATTAATATGTAAAAAATGAAATTGTTGGGCTCTATTTTACGCTGCCATGCCCATATAATACATTTGTCATAAACTAGTTTGCCCTAATGTAATATCCTGTAGGATTTCTTCAGGTATTTTAATTACATCAACCTTGCAGTGTTTCCTTGCATTTCCATTAGATTCACATTTAGAAAAAGACCAGAGAGTCATCAGAGAACTAGGTAAGAGGTTGAGCACGTCAATGATCAGCAAATTTGGGCAAACAATCAGACTTAGGGGAAAGATTAAGTATCAGTACAGACCTTACTTATCCTTCCTCTGTAAATGAACTGAATCTTAAAATGAATTCTAAACATAATGTATACTGTTCATCAACACTAATGACAAAAAAAGTCTCTTTATCCATTGTACATTATGAGTTTCAAATACATTCTCCTCATGATTTCATCAAAAGATTCCTAGCATATTTTAAGGCTTTCTTAATGATAAGTTCCATTATTGAATTTATTTTAACAGACATAGTTTTAAGGTTTACAATAAAGATATTTAATGAATAAAGAATTAAAGAGTTTCAGTTAATATCGAGCTTCACAAATGATCCATTTAGTCTTAACGACTGGAAGCCCTTATTCAAATAAAAAAAATCCAAGATTTTTTCCTCCTGTATTATTTACTTTTAAAGCACTGAAGCAATGTTTCATTATTATAGTTAGAAATAAAGTATTGGTTTAAAGCATTCTCATCAGCATGACTTCCTACATACTTCAGTGATTAGGTCAAAAGCATGCAGTAAACAGTTAGAATTTGTAAGTACTTATTATGGTATGGTTTTGAGAACATAAAAGGCATTCTTCTTAGCATGCTATTTTTATTTAAATTGCTGACTTAAAAATTATACAGATACAGTTTCAAAAGTTCAAGTAATGTGTGCACATATTGTATAGTATATTTTCTCTGCATAAAATATACTGTAGGTACTTGAATCAAAGACAAAGGTTTTTTTTTTCTCCCAATAGGGATGGGGGAAAAGGGCCTTCTTTTATTGCATGCAAAGAACTTGTGCTAAATATTCCATCTATCATTAAACTGCTGCCAAAAGCAGCATGTACTCAGTAATGGAAACCATTGCTTTCATATGAAGTTGACCAAATGCGGCCAACATTGAGCATGACTATCAAACACATGGCCCACGTTGGGCGACTATGCTGATAGGAACCCTTTTTTAATTGCAAAACAACTAAAAGAAACTACATTAACACAAAACTTGACAATCTCCCCTACAAAAAATACATCGTTCTTCTTAAACCCCTTTTTATCATTAACACAGTAGCTTCTAATAAACCACACCCAACCAGGAGGAAGCAGCAACTTTCACCTTGTCTCTTTGTCCTTTTAGAAGAAACACCACCATTCTTCTGTCCTCCATCTTTACTTTACCCTTTTCCATCTCATTCTCATCTTGATCCACATTGTATTTAGTTCATATATTGCCAACTCTAAACTTTCTCTTCTGGTGAAAGCCAGTTCATTGTCCAACAGTATTTCTCACCTTCTATAGTGCTACTGACATGAAAGTAGTATGGATCTGAGTCTCCCTGCTTCTAGTCCTTTGGACATTAACCTATACAATGCCATTTCATATGTTAAGTCACAGGTCATATCAATCGCCCTCAAAAATGATGCACACCCTCCCATAGCCCTTGCACAAAAGGGCACTTCCAAAATACTTGCAACACAGAATCTTCAGCCCCACATCCCTCTCTTAGGCATGCTGCTGATCTTTCCAAACCCATTTATGCTGAATGCCCCTCACAGGAAGGGTTGTTGGTTGTAGCCATGTTAGTCTAAGGGCATAGGCAGACAAGTTTCTTTGGGTAAATGTGATATCTTTTATTAGACCAACTAAATAGTTGTATGTAGGATGCCTGCCTGGATCTGGGGAGTATCTGAAGCCTCAGACTGATGGGTCTGGGAAGGAAGATACTTGTCCAGTGGTAGAGCCACACAGACTTGATTATTGAGCTCTGCTCAGTCAAATTTTAGAACTTGACTATTGGGCTTTGCCCAAGAGAAACTGGAACTGATTTGGAAATTATATATATAAAATTTATACTAGATTGCCAAAATGCTGCTTAAAATTGTGTTTATGAAACACCAATGTTAAAATTTGTAGCAGTTTCAAAAAAGGTAACATGATCAATTCTGATTGAATTAAATCTATAGGCAATGCAAATTACTACAGCCATGTTTAGTTTTAAGGTTATTGTTTTCAAATTTGCTCCTGACTTCCAAGCTTTTTTGCTTCCATGTACTCAGAGAAAGCAGGGTCTTGACAGTAAGGGGTTGGGGAAGGGACTTCCAGGGGAAAAAGTTGGGGAGAAGTGGAGAGCAAAGGGCTACCTGATCCCCCAGATTTATTTTCCTTGCTGTAGCAGTGTGAGGGGGATAAATTGAAGGCAAACCTCCAATAATTAGATTCTATACTTAGAAAACTAAAACAAATTTATACATTTTTCATATACAGAATTTAAATATTGGGGAGATCATCTTATAATCAGGGTCATCCTCTATTTCAATAAATATGGTATATACATACACATACCATGTCTGGTGATGACATTATTTAATATGCATGTTGCATTGCTTAATTGCACCTCTTTTAGTTATTAAAGCATCTCTTCAAAACTTACTTTTATCACTCCAAGTATTTGTGCAGCTTTCTGTCAGGTTGAAATCCTGGTCATATCAAAATCAAAGGCAGAACTCCCATTTATTTCACTGGATTCAAAACTTAACCTATTATATACATCCCCATATCCACATATCATAAAAATGTTGAATTTCCCATAACTCATCCCTAAAATTATAAAAACATAACCCTACACTGAAGTACTCCATGCACAATGTTAAAAACTTTAACTCCAAGACTTATAAGATTTTTTACCATTTGCTCAATATTTAAATAATCTGGCCTCTGATTGAATGTTCTGATGAAGTTCTGAACTATAGCAGGGTGAAAACAATAACAGATGCTTCATAAATGTATTTTTGAATTTTTAAAGGAATCTATTATGGCTGCATTCACCCTCTTTCATATTTTATTTCTGTGAATAATCTAGCAAACAAGATTACTGCCAGGAATGTTTATAGTAGTTGTAATTACTGAAGAATTTTCACCAAAAGGAAACTTTAATTACCCAGTTTCAGAGACGCTAAGCAGCTGCATCGCCCATTGAAATAATCAGGGCACTAATTTCTAAACAAGAGTATTAACAATGTAAATTTGATTCTAAAACTTGTATTTATTCTATCAGGGAATGTAAATATAGCAGATGAAATTATATAATAGGATTCTGGCCAGATTTCACTGTTCATGCGGAAGTTGTTGTTGACTAATGCTGAAAGTTTAGCTAGGAGGGAAAAATAGATGGAGTATTTTTACAAATGCTATGTCTACAAAGAAAAGTTTACTATAAAAAAATGTTTTATCTTGGGAGAAAGTGGATAAAAATTAGTTCTGGAACCATGCAAATCTTGGCCATTTTGCATTGCAGTAATGTATATAAACATATTCTTACTTTCTTATTAGTGCATATTCAGATTAGTGCAGAAGAGCAGTCCCAAGATTAAGGCAAAGCAGTGTACTTGCTATGTTGCTTGACCAGATTTAAGAACTAATACAGTTCCCTGCATGGTCAGTAAGGTAGCAATGCTAATAACTTCATATCTCAGCTATCATTTAAGTTCTATCTTTAGCCAGAAATATGCAACAGATGATGTTATGGTTAGGGAGTCTGGAAGACCTTCTAAGAATATGTGTTGAAGCAAAAGTCTTTCTACTTTGAAGACATGAATATGCATGACATCAAGGGCACATCTACATGTGCATTACTCTGATCCCAATTTGCTCTAGTGTAAACTACTCTGGAGTAAGGGTTTTGTGCAGGCATCTACACATGTGAGAATTAGGAAGAACATTTGCACCAAGTTCCTTGAAGCCCTGCAATTTGCCCCTGCCACCACTGGGTGGAGTGCCAGGCTCCCCCTGGGTGCTAGCCCAGGGGCTGGCCAGGAGACAGTTGTCTCCTAGCCCCAGGGAGCTGCTTTCTGCTGGGGCAGGGACAATGTTCTCCTGCCCCAGCAACAGAGAATTCCTGGCCGTGGCTCAGGGAGGGCCCAGTCCCAGCCCCCTGCCCCAATCCACTGATGGGGCAGTTAGTAGCTAGCTAGCTGGTTGATTGGAGCAGGGGGATGGGACCTACCCCACCCCTGCAGCTCTTTGCAAGCCCTGTGCCTTGATCACCCTATTGGGGCATGGGGCTGAGACCTGACCCTGACTAGGACAGTTCCTGGCAAGCTCCAGGTTGCTCAGGGAAGTCTGCCTGTGCAGCCCAGGGCTGGCTGGGGACTGCCTGAAATAGGACAGTTCACAGCCACCTCCAGGCTGCACTCACTTCTCTGTCCCCATAAGGTTTTGCTTGCCCTCAGACATAAGGACACAGAAGCAAGCAAGGGAGGAGTCTCCCAGTTCCATAAAGTGGGTGTAAAGCCAAGATCTTCTCACTGGAAATTAAAGTGGGAGGGTAACTATACATTAACTCTGCCTAACCCATGCCAGAGAAGTGATTATCTCCTGTCCCTGGGAAAACCACCATGGTGGCCATGGTATTTCCTGATCTGGAGCACGAGGCTTGGAGTTCCCTAAAGCTGGGGCAGGGGGACATAGTCCCCACCTGGGCGTCTGTGGTGGAGCCTGCCCTGGCAGCAGGCAGCTCCCACTGACAGGGAGCTATCTCTTGCCCCTGGTGGGTAGCAGATTTTGCTCCCAGTCAGGCATCTACATGAGTGCTATAGTGCCATTAGTAATCCTGAGTAAATTTCCTATTTGTATTTGCAGGTAGAAAATTTACTTGGGATTAGGGAGATTTACTGTGAAGTAGGCACATGCACGTGTAGACGCTCATGCTCACTCCACAGTAAACTGTGCTAATCCGAAGTTAAGCCCACAAGATGGTGTGTATCCCACTTTACTAATACCAGCAAAACTTTACCACTGAATTTATTCTTGAAATACATTGGGAAACTGAAGTTGAAAGTCTGGAGAGAAAAAAAAAAATCAAGTCCAGGTTTCCTTCCTTAAGCTATTGATCTTCTTAGAACCTGTCTCCCAGAAAATCAGGACAACTCTCATCCTAAAAGATAGTAGTCTTGCAGCTGTCACAGATAGGGTTCCTTTATCATGATCACACACTAGTAAATGCAAAAGAGAAAAATAAGGGAAAAATATGTTTAAATCTTCTTTTTCCCTATCAAGTAACATACAAAACTAATATTTGTTGCCAAAAATGTCACAAATTGGAGCATTTCAATTAGTTATGATCAAAAGACCAGAACCTAAAAAGCAAATAAATAACACAAAAACCCAAATAGGTCACTTCTTTCTCAAAATCTTTGAAAATATGCCCTGAAGGTCAAACACACTCAGCTTTATAGACCAAAGGTAATAAAGGAAAGACCAACTGTAATAGTACTGAATATGCTACAAATTCAGAGCAGTGGCCCTTATCCCACTTTTCATTACTCCTCTCTCTCTCAGCTTCTGTACTGATTTTCACCTAAAAGAAATGTTCTTGAAATTTATGTTCTCTATTTTTTCCTAGGGCCCACTGGGCAATTGATATGCAGCTCATGGTTTTCCCAAGCAGAGGGGATAAAATCAAAACTGAAGTCTGTCACAGACCTTAATTGATTTTTAGTGGTGTAATTTTCAATAGATATTATTTCATGGGTAAAAATTAGTTTGAGTATATTATCTCAGTTTGTGTTGCAGTTCTAGCTATTTTTATGTTTTCTTTGTATGTCCATGCTTTCATTGTTGGTACAAATAGTTAATGTGACTTGAGTTTGCAGATGTTTTATTAGATGTTTCATTTCAGTATCCATCAATAAGAGCTCCAAAGCTCCTATTATACTGATTTAAATCAAATATCTTTCTCTAAGTCATTTATATATGGATCAAAATGTTAGGGAGCTGTTGGTGCAAGAGAAAAGAAAACAAAACAATAAGTAATGTGAATATGAACTACTTCTCTCCCCCTCTCATTGAATATAAAAAGTTGTTCAGGTTGAGTTATAGATGTTAGAAATGTTAATAGCTTTTTCACATATAAGCATTAGTCAGAGTGTTTCTGAGAAAATCAACTCCTATACTAGGTGCTTTGCACCTGATTCACTGATAACAATCCTTGGTTCTTTACCTTAACAATACTTCCTGGTAAATGCCATGACAATACCCTCAATTATATCTTTGTGTAACAAAGGATCAAAAAGACTACCTTACATTTTCTTTAAAAAAATTTAACTTTTTATGTAGCTCCCTCCAGCTTTTTCATTATGGAAGTGAGAGACAAAGCTAGGATATCATGAAGTGGAAATACTATTTTTGGCTGGTCTGAAAATGCCCTTATACACCTAACCAAACTAAAAAAAAACTTAGATAAGTTACGGAATAAGTAATGAGAAGTTGGTGCTGTCTGGAGTATTAGAGACAATGCTAGGTTGATCCAAATGCTGATCTGTACAGATGTCTGGGCTGTTTAAAAATGGTGGACCCGATCTAAATTAGCTTACCTGACTAGGGGTGCGTCTACACGAGATGTTTACTACATAGTTGACAAATTAACTGCCCAGTAAACTTTTTAGTATCTACGCATGTGTCCCTATTAGGAGGCACAAAACTAATAAACTCTGCAGCTAGGTACTACTTGTTGCTTCACAGAAAATAAAACACGTGTAGATGCTTCCCTGGCTGTTTAGGGCATGAGGGTGCTTCAGTTCAAGGGCTGCCTGCTGGTAAGCCCCAGGCTAAAGTACATTTGCACCTCATCCAGGCCCTCCTCAGTACACTGAGCCTGATTATACCAGACCCAGGCTGGCAGGTTGATCCCCTGGGCCCCCTACCAACCAGAGCTGCTATGACTATACTCAGTGTGCCTCAGTCCAGAATAAATATGTATTAATGGCATATTTAGACACACCTTAGGTAAACTAACTTGGATCAGGAATGGGTTATCCCAATCTACTGAACTTCTGCACACATTTAGAGTGCAGCCCTGGGACTGGGAAAGTCCAGCCACTTGACTCAGCCCTGGGGCTGTGCTTCTTCTAACCCCCTGATCCTGACAGGGCTTTTAGCCCCCCAACCCCTCCCACCCCCAGATGGACAACCTTTTCCCACAGACCCACCAGCCATCCCCCATAGACCTGCCAGGCTGCCCTGAATCTGCCAAACCTTCCCATGGACCCACTAGCACTGCCACCCCAATCACACCAGCCCATCCCCCCATCCTGAGTTATAGCAGGTTCCCAGCATGACTCCCAGCACTGGTAAATGTCTGCACATGCCACTCCCAATATATGATCATGCACCTTAAAGTTTACTGGGTCCAGTAAACGTCTGCACATACTCTTCATTGTCCTTAGTATCACTGTCAGCATCTTTTGTTGGGACACAGCAAATCACATGCATTATTACTGAGTATCAATATAACTGGGATGAGGCAAGGACTTTTTTGACTGAAATCTTTTAGTGGACCAGCTGTATAACTGGAATGAATTTGGACAAGCTTTCAAGTGCTAAACATTTTTTCTGAGTTGGAAATCAAGCAGAATAATTTTAAGAAAAATGGGTAGTTTTGAAATTGGAGGGGAGACAAATTTCCAGGGGCAGAAGACAAACAATTAGCAAAAGAAAAGAAGCTTGATTACTGGAAAATCAAGACCTATCAAGGGGTGAGAGGGTCATTATCACCTGCAGTGTGTGGGAAGAATTTCAGGAACTAGGTAGTTTACAGTCTATCAAAATCAATATTGATGTTCAGTCCTTAATTCCTATTGTCCAGCCAGCCTATGATTTTTTATTCCCCAGCTTTCCTTTTAAAATATTTTGCATAATTCACTTGAGTATGAGCATAGTGACGTGAGAAAGGGAGTAGCTGATCTGTGAAAGGTATGCTCCTACTGATTTATGCAACTCTGTCCTTTATATTTTTCCTGAGAGCGTTTATTCTGGTGAATAGTTGCTGATTGTAGTTTCACTCACATAGTTACTGTTAAGGCATTTGGTGAATTGGATCATATATATATTACATTTTGGGAAAGGCATATTTAGGATCCATAGGTTCTAATGGGTTCATTTTGTGGTGCGTTGATTGTAGCAGCAGTAGAATTGTGTTGATAAATCAAACAAATACTGCTATGGCAGGGGTCGGCAACCCCAGGCACGCATACTGAGCATGGTATGTGAACCTGTTTTGCTCGACACACCACAGCCAGCCCTAGCTCTGGATAGCTGCTGCCAGTGACAGAACCTGGACTGCTCTGAGCAGGGCTTGCAGCGCCCCAGCTGCCTGCTGGCAGTAGCCCAGGTTCCCAGCTGGCAGGAAACATCCAGAGCTGGGGCTAGCTGCAGCCAGGAAGCTGATGAAAGCTGTGCTGGGCTCCGGAGCCCCGGCATCAGCTCTGTACCAGCACGTACACCCACTCGTAAGAGCAGGCAGTGGGGGAGGTGCCTGAGGCAGCACAACCCCAGTCTCTCCCCCGCTCCTGGCACAGAGCTGATGACTGGGCTCTGGAGCCTGATGCAGCTGTTTGTAGCTAGCCTAGTGTTACCAAATTTGCCCATTACTTTGGGGTGTGCTCATTTATTAAAGGATAGTTTCTAGAGTCTTGGTGATTCTGTCAATGTGCCGCTTGTGTTACTCTACGGAGCTGTATCTCTCCCTTCTGCAAGCCCTCACCCCCAGTGGAGCTATCTTGCAGGACTCAATCTCAATGGGACTGGGTTCCTCCAGTCACCAAATCAGTCATACACACAAACACACACAAATTAACGTGACACACCTGACCTGGCCAGGCTGATCAGCATGGACAGGCTGACAACCTCATATGCCAAGAATCAGTTCATAAGAGCAACAATAAAATGCAGTCAGACACAAGCACACAGGTGAACAGAATCCCTCTGAATCTGGCTGGGTGTCTAGCTGACACCCTCATGAGCCAGCATTCAGTTCATAAGGGCACGTCTGAGTCAAACTGGGTCAATCAGCCTGTACAAGCTGATCCCCTTATGTGTTTCAAACTCAGCACGTCCCAATCTTTGGCCTCTTGATGAGCAAACCCCACAATACTTTAGGCTTCACAGGGATCTTTAGCATAGGTAAAAGAAGCGTTGCTGCAGAGCACGGGAGGAAAGAGAAGCAGAGAAGGAAAAATATACCCAATTACTACCAGTTTGCCTATAAAAGTTATTTATTGCTAAGCATATGAAATATATAATAGTACTAGTAGTAATAGACATGCAAAAGAAAAACAAACACAAACAATGACAATACTACCCTGGTTACATTAAGTATTTGGGGAAACTTAGCTCAAGCTTAACTAATACAGTTCAGGTTCAGAAGTTTATGCCTGGAGAGAAGAGATAGAGAGAGAGCGCTGGGATCTCACCTAGTCCACGGTACTCAGGCTGCAAAGCTGACAGGCACAGTCCGTAGCACAATCCTTGAAGAGAGAGATGATCTGTTCTTCTTCTTTCTTCTTCTCCTTCTTTGCAGCACACACACTTACAGATTTTTATACCCTCAGTTCAGCTGCTTCGAAGCACCCTCAGTAGTGTAAATCATTGTCTTTTCTATCGACAAGGGGTTATCTGGTTTGGACCATCTCAGGAAACTGATTGATAATCAGGAAACACTTAAGATTAGGGAGTAACCCAAATACTTGGGAGCCAGATTGAAATTCCTATGGATGGCAGATATACTGATGGGATATCTCATGGTTTCTTCAGGAACAATAGATAGCTTGCAGCATCAGGATTTTGGATTTTTACTTGTTGTGCACAAGCCTCAGCTTAGCATGACTTTTCCAGATCTTACTATAGTCTTTTAACAGACTTAAAGCAATTATTGGGGTGCTCATAACCTTTTGTGGAGAGGACTCCCACCAGTCGTCTCGGGAAAGATATGACAACACCTGGGATTAGGGCTCCAGCAGGCTGGATGCTGTGATGAACCCTTAACCATTGTTCAAATGTTGCCCGTACCCCCTCGGACTCGGTCTCTTGCCTCAGCATTCCCTAACCCTGCAACCGAGTTTTAGTCAATCAAGTTTAAATAGGCCTCCCATAGTGGGACCGGGGAATGTACGGCCCGAGATGCCTATTAAACTTAGAGCTGTGTGTGTGTGTCTGGGTGGGAAAAGTCCTTAGCAAATCCAGATTAGAACTGGTCTGATAAATGCTGAGCTGGGTGTGTGTGAACATGGGTTAATTAACATTGAAAGCACAGATTCCCCATCATGCAGCGCTCTCCTGCTTCTCTGGTCCCAGAATTCACTGCAGTCTCTGCTTCAGGCTTTCTGTTTTCCATCTCTCATGTAAATGAATGGTCATCTGGTTCCATCTCGGATGCAAATGAGACCTAGGGCAGTTGTTTCACTCTTATCACCCTTATCTGGTGAGGGTCTTAGGTGCGTCTCTCACTGCATCTTAATCAGTTTCATTTATGTAGAGGAGGGGAGGGAGGGAGGGAGGGCGGGGGGGGAGTCCTTTGTGAGTCAGACAGACTGCATCCTGTGCCAGGGTTGCCCAAGAATACAGAGCTGAGGCGTAACACTAGGCTCTAGGCAGCTGCAGCAAGCAGTGGGAAGGCTGCAAACAGCTGTCACTGCCAGCACTGAGGTGATGCTGGAGCCGTGGAGCCTGGCACAGCTGTTTGCAGCCTGTCCACTGCTTGCTGCAGCTGTTCAGAGCCCAGGCTGGCTACAAACAGCTGAGCCAGGCCCCTCACCCACTGCTCGCACTGAGGTATGGGTGCAGAGCTGATACCCGGGCCTCTGCAGCCCAGCACAGCTGTTTGCAACCTCCCAGCTGCAGCCAGTCCTGGCTATGGGTAGCTACTGCCAGCCAGGTGACTGGGCTGCTCCCAGCAGGAAGCTGAGATGCTGCAACCCTTCTGGGAGCAAGCTTGGCTCCAGCAGCTACCCAGAGCTGGGATAGCTGCTGACAGCCACAGAGCCTAGGCTGAGGGCAGGGGCTTTGGGTGGGGGGCAAGGGGCAGCAGGGCTGTGGGGCACAGGGGAGCAGGGTTGGGGGGCAGAGACTTTGGGTGGGGGGCAAGGGGCACAAGCAGGGCATCCTGCCATGTACCCCCTGCCCTCATTTTGTTTTTTCTGGCATGCTGGCACTCCAGCACCTTCCAAGGTAGGCATTGTGGTGTTTTTCAGCACTCTAGCCAAAAAACATTTCCTACCCCTGTGCGATGGCAAGGCTATGTCCCATTTGATTTCTGTTGAGTAGTGGGGAGTTAGTTGTTCCAATAAAAGATATCACCCAAAAGAATCCTTGCCTCTTGCATAATTCCTGGACCATGAAGGTTACAAAATCACTCTAACATGACTATAGTGGCGACGTATTTGTGATAATTAACTCCTTAGTTCCTAGATTAACACCTGTAAGAAACATATCATAATTGAAAAGATTGTAGGGAGACTCTTAGCTCCACTGATGTCAGTGACCAAATTTGATTTTAGTTGGACTATGATTTCACCCTACATTATGCATGCATATATTAGGCAAATCAATCATAAAATGCACTATATTTAACTACTTACTTCATTCCTGCTTTTCATTACTTTAGGCCAATATAATGATAATGACTTTTGCTCACAGAAAACAGATTCCAAAGTACCTTAATACTATACACATTATACAGTGAAATCACCCATAAATGAAATGCAGTCAGTTCAGGACAATTGTTCCTTAACACTTTGCAGCAATCCTAGTTAGGATTGAGAAATAATATTATATCCAAATTAAAATGATAGGGATAATTTTGGCAAGTATTATTAGTCAAATTGGAATTTAGTCAAGATAGCTATCAGTCAAGATATCATAATCCCCAATCTTGACAAAGTAATCAAACATTTTTTGTAGAAATGGAAATGGATTTTGACTCATATTATAAATATTTTGAATAATCTGATATAGAGCAAAGAAATATATGCTCATTGATAACCCTTAAAGGAAAAATTTAAAGTTTCTAATATTATACAACATTATGGTACTAAGATGGTATCAAAGTACATAATAGTTATTCAAGTGCTTAATATATCTTTGATGGAAATTAATATGAAATCAGTACTGGGAATGGCTTTTCCTTTAGAAAATGTTGGAAGGAAAGACAGAATAACTTTTCCGGATACAAATCAAAAATAATTTGGCCAAGTTATATATAATTAAAAAAATTTAATGATGTCTAAATTATATTGACATGCATATTCAGTTGGTATTAAATAATTCTGCCCAGCTTACATCAGTGGAGTCGTGCTGACTTACACCAGCTGATCTGGCCTTACACAAATATAAATGCTTAAAATATGTTATTATTTGGCTTCTAAAGGCAGATAAAGGAACAAGTCTTTACTGTGATTGACAACATGAGAATAAAAATTATGAAGAGAATTCTTCGCCTCCTCTACAGGGTACACTTAAGGCATGATTAACCAGATATTCGCACCTTAAGTTGTGACCCAGCTATATTTTCAACCAATTAATGGCATGATAAAGCAAACAATGAGCTACAAAATTATTCATTAAAAAAGTGTGTAGTACAGTAAAAGCTCTGTTATCGGGCATCCAAGGGCAATGGGGGGTGCCAGTTAATCAAATATGCCGGTTATCTGACAGCTTATCTCCAGTGGGTTGGAGGCGTCTTTGCCGGTGCACCAGGGTTTTCACTCCTTGGCGTCAGTGTGCTGGGGGACAGAGAGGGAAGCCCCATGCAGGCTGCTTTGCCCTGGGCCATGGTCCTCAAAGAAAAAGTGGGACTCAGTGAAACTGGAAGTGCCATGGTGGGACTTCTGGTTCTGCTTTTGCTGTGTTAATCCATTGCCATAAACAACAGATGCCATCTATGACAGATGCCAGTTAATGGAGAATTCTGGATAGTAAAGTGCCGGATAACACAGCTTTTACTGTAACTTGGTAGCTTGTTCTGGTCCTGCCATTACTTGGATGCATGGCAAAGTGCTTCCATGTGACTGGGAATACCATCAAGTGAGGGATTTGCAGTCACAGGGTGCACCTGCAGCAGAGGAGGCTTGCAGTGAAGGCATGTTGCTAGGTGCAGGGATTGCAGTGACCCTCATAGGCTGTGGAACTTGCAACAGGGGCAGTCATTGGCTGTAGGGGTTTAAGCAGGGACAATGGAGAAAATGCTGATGCCACTGCAAGCCCCTCAACTCATTAGGCTTGCAGTGGTGGCAGCATTGTCTCCACTTTCCCCACTGGGGGCTTCCTCTGTGAGGCCCAAGGCCCGCAGCGGATGATTCTCAAAGCAGAGGCAGTGTTCCCAGTGCTGCCCCTGCTGTGAGCACTGCTGCCAACATGGGGCTGCTACCTCTGCAGGCCCCAGAGCTCATGAGGCTGGTAGCAGAGGCAGCGTGGGGACCACTATCCCTACTGCAAACCCCTCCAAGCACTGTCAGCTAGGCTTGTCTGGCATGGCAGGTGGAAGGATTGTGTGGATTGCACAATAGATCCTATTGTGCCTTTACCACACGTGGTGGGAGGGGGGCCTTAATCACAGAAAACTACATCTATGACCCTCTGCCATTACCCTAGTCACCTGGCTGGGGTCATCTGACCTCGGTCCTCTTTTCTACCAGGGGCAGGGGGTCAGACACGATGATCCATTGTGATGATCCAACTCTACAATCTATGAATCTATGAATCTACATTCAATGACAGCTTTGCCATTCACTTCAGTGAGAGTATAAACAAGCACTAACAGTGATATATAAATTACTATTACTTTGCTATCTACCTCCATGAAATGTAACAAGCAATCATGCAACCTTCTTCATAAAAATCTATATAGACGAGAGCTTTTCCCCCCAAAATGTGACATTTGTCATTACAACATGGCAATGTCTATAAGTCTCCTTATCCAAGTATTTATTTAGGAATGTTTGAAATTAAAGGGAATTTTCTACCTTGGTTCTTAGTAAATTTCAGGTTTTTAGCCTTGTCTTTTTCTGATTTTTTTAAATACTTTTTTGTCTCTTCTGCGTGCTAGTAAGTCTCCAGAAGAGTAAAATCAATCTGTATTTGAAGTGACAAGTTAGTTGATTTTTACAGTATATCATTAATATTGGATATTCCAGTCCTCAGCCTGTTGTAGTCTTGGAGCTCTTTGACATGGTTTTCTGTTTATTATAGGTTTATTATTAAGCCTACTCACTAACCAGACAGTTTACAATGTCACAATTCATTTTTCAGAAATTTAAATAATTCAATCTTATTGTAGGCTGAAATTAAATTCTAGTTCCTTGATTTTGAATATAGCCACCTGTGAGTTTGTTTCTGTTTTCATAATTTAAGTGCTATATTATTTTCCTTGTTTCATTGGCTCCAATGGGTTAAGATGAGTAGATGGGCCTATATTGTCCTCACTTCTGTGACTGTAAAGTCTGGCCTCCTATAGAGGGAGATGTGAGTCTCTCTTCACAATAGCTGATAGCAGGAGGAAAGATTTTCTGCTTTTTGCAGCCTGGAAAAGAGGATTCCTTCTCTCCATGAAGCTCCTCTGTGTCTGGTAAATATATTTACACTGGTGACTCAGGCAAAAAATGACTTTATTACTGATGGTAAAAAACGATTCACACCAAAGATTTGTCATACGGAAAGGAATCATAATCTAAAATGGAAAGGTTTTGATCTAGCATTTCTACCTTGTGATGGGTCCAAGGCACAGAAACACTGGATTTTTTAAATCTGAGCGCCACAAAGGTCTGGTGATTTGGAGATGTAGTTTTGTCAATTATAAAGATAATTAAGCATGATAACTGTCTTGTTCAGGTCCACCTCCAAAGGTTAATTTTTTTTGAAAAGCAATATATAGCTACATATTGTTTGTAGTATATATAAGAAAGGCCTTATATGTTTTGCAATATGGGAATCCTAATGCATCAGTTCTATTCCATTTTCTCTCTTTTTCAAGATTTTTTATTTAACATATTTGTGTTATGTTCCTTATTCAGCTGAACAAAATTGAGCTTGATTTATGACACTATTAGCATGTGTTTTTATTCCTTCTCTCCTTTTCTCCTTTATCATATCCTTGATTACATATTATGAACACCTTTTCATTGTATTTTTTTCTCTTTCAGTTCAAGCTATTTCCATCTTCTTTGTTCATATGCTACATTCTATCTCTCATATTCTCTCCCCATTGACATTTCTCTCCCTCTTTAATTTCATCACCCTAGAAATCACTATCAGTTAGTCACTGTTTTGCATTAGGTTCTGTCTTCATGGCCCAATCATGCTTTCTAATGCTTCAGACACACACATCCATTTGGCCTTGCACACAGAGAGATGCCAGGGTTACCAATTGTAGGCAAATGTATGGACTGTCCAAAAAAATACAGGCTAAGCTAACACTGCCTGTCCATAAAATCTGTTTAAAAAAAAATCTGTTAAAACACTAGGCACTTGGAGCTGATTGCAATTTCCTCATCAGAAATGAAACTGGAGGTAAACATTGAAGGACAGAGCAGAGAAACACTACTTGGAGTCTGAGAAGGAGTGCAGCTCCCTGCTCAGAGTTCAGACAGGGCTTGGTAGTCCACAACATCTTCCAGAGACTCCTTGCCTCATTATGTGCTGCTGCTGCTGCTGCTGGGTAGTGGTAGGAAAACCATCCTTACTTGTGTATCCATGTGAGGATAGAGATTTGTAGCTGGCAGGGGTAAGGCCAGGGATTGGCTGGGAGGCCATCATGGTATGGGGCTGAGTAGTACCCCCTGAAGGGCAGGGGGAAAGCACTGTGTAAAACAATTGCTGCAGTCAAGCAGGATTTCTAGTCAACAATTTTTTAAATCTAATTTTAATCTTCAAAATCTTTACTCACAGACAAACCATTTTACAATAATTTGTGCTAAACCTTTAAGTTTGAACCCCACACCTAGAGAAAACCAGACTCTTCATACTACCTTCATATAGTCACTGTGAAGATTCATAGATGTTAGGGTCGGAAGGGACCTCAATAGATCATTGAGTCCGACCCCCTGCATAGGCAGGAAAGAGTGCTGGGTTTAGATGACCCCAGCTAGATGACTATCTAACCTCCTCTTGAAGACCCCCAGGGTAGGGGAGAGCACCACCTCCCTTGGGAGCCCATTCCAGACCTTGGCCACTCTAACTGTGAAGAAGTTCTTCCTAATGTCCAGTCTAAATCTGCTAGCTTATGGCCATTATTTCTTGTAACCCCCAGGGGCGCCTTGGTGAGTAAAGCCTCACCAATTCTCTTCTGTGCCCCCATGATGAACTTACAGGCAGCCACAAGGTCGCCTCTCAACCTTCTCTTGTGGAGGCTGAAGAGGTCCAGGTGCCCTAGTTTCTTCTCATAGGGCTTGGCCTGCAAGCCCTTAACCATACGTGTGGCCCTTCTCTGGACCCTCTCCAGGTTATCCACATCCCTCTTGAAGTGTGGCGCCCAAAATTGCACGCAGTTTATGAGTTGGGGTATTAAGAGAAAGGGTATTTTCTTTTTCTTCCTCCTTTTCTGAAAAGATAGTGAATCTTTCTGATGTATTAAATGCACTGATCTAGGCTGAAATCATCATGCTTGGGCTAGTTTAACTGGAGTTCCAGTTAGCCACTAGGCTGGGGCCTAAAATCTTGGGTAAGCTTCACTCTCTCAACACTTTCTCTACCCAGAGTGCAACATGACCCCTGTGCACTTTTTGTGAACCAGAGAATTCTGGTATTGGAGAGTGGATAAGGAGGGAGTCTATTGGAAAGGTGACAAAAGCTGTGATCAGGCAGAGAGACAGCTCCAGTTGGAAAAGATCACATTAATGTATCTATATTTTATAACAGAGTTTTTGGACAAGCCTGCAACTGTATGGGCATAGGTAAGGAAGTCCTGCTTAATGGAATATCTCTTAAACTATAGGCGATGTCCAGGTAAGTCAGCTGCTAACCAGTTTCTAGCCTACTTTTCAAGGCATAGGTGTGGTTGCTTTCTGTCTAGCAGAATTAACCTTTAAAAAAAATTAAAATTTCAACCAACATGAACTGAATCAGATGTTGGCACAGTAAATTAAGGCAGCAGGTGTGTGACAGGGGGCCTTCCCAGGGCTAGGTCACAAGTTAGCCTGCCCACCAGTCTAGGGCAATCTTCCCCAACTCACCTGCCATAACTTGAATGTTATCATAATATATTAAGTGGGAGGCTACCCATTCACTACCCCAATACCCAGGGGCACTATTCTCAGCTCCATACCTTCCCTACACTATGGCCCATGCCTTGCAGATGGCATACAGAATATTTTGATTGCTTCCCGGATTCAGGGCGGGCCAGACTTAGACCATTGTTGGGCCTCTTCCATACTCACACTCACTTAACCCCTCTCTCACAGGGGCCTCTTGCACTCTGCCCCTCACTGGACCACGTACAACCTGCTCTACTCCCTTGAGTGACCTTTGATCCATCAGGCTTGCCTACTAACTCTCTGGCACAGCACATGCAGCACCTTTGATTCACTCGTGCATCCCTACTCTACGTGGCATCACCTTGTGCCAAACACTGGACTGATTTACCCCTACCCCTTCACCAGGCAACTTGCTCATGTTCTAACTTGTGGGGTGTTGGCCCGTGAACTGCACTTCAAACTTCCCTTGCAACTCTACTCAGTACACCCCTTGTATAACCCTTCAGGCCACCCTCAGCAGCCCTACTGTGCATCCCACATACTCAGTCCTTCAGGTGCCTCTCATTGCACTCTAAGAGGATCCCCATATCGCCACTGCCCTGCTCTGGGACTTCCAGGGTTTCACACCCCTGCAGGGCTCAGGTACCTCTCCAGGCATGCCTGGCCCTTCTCACTCTCTCCCCAATTCATAAATACCAACTGGTGTGTGTGTGGGGGGGGGAGGGGCTGGGTTTAAGGCACCCCTACCCACCTTTCACCAGGGAGGCAACTGGCCTGGCATCTCTTGGGGACTCCCTCACTGTATGCAGTCCCACAAGGCCACCCTTCCCTGGCAGTTTCAGGTCATACCCAAGATCAGGAGCCTCCAACCATCCTTATAGCTCCTGCCCTTAACTCCAAAATGTTCCACGAGCAGTAGCTCAGCTGGCTGATGTTACTGCCTCAGCTACTAGCAGCAAACTGCTGCCTCTGTGTGGCTTGCCTAAGTTTGAAAATGGTCGCCTTAATCAAGCACCTGCTGGCTGCCTGCCTCCAGCTCTTAAAGTGGCAGGCACTCAAAGGTACACTGCCCAAGGTGTTTGACATAGTGCATGTGATGAAAACATGGTCTATAGAGGGTAAAATATTACTGTCAGCAAAAGTACCATTTGTGTCAAAACTCATATAACTACACATGGGGTCATGTGGAATTTATTCTTTCATTTACAGCATACCTTATTTTTTTCCAGGATCAACAAATTTTCTTTTTATTCCCCTCCCCCCATCCTGAAAATTCCCTCAAGAAATATTCACTTCAATTTTTTTTTACAAGATCTCTACTGCTGTTTGCAAAGGAAAGGAGCACAGTAATTCACTATGTTGTTGGAGGATAGAAAGAAGAACAGTTTGAAAGAGTAAAGCATAAAGAATTAAATCACAATACCTACTGCAATTAGAGATAATGCTGACTAACTATGATCTGGCTAGCTAAGCAGAAGGTAGAAGCCAACTTGCTTGGTGCAGGTATACCAGGTTGCCATATACCAGCTGGAACAATCCCTAGGAAACCAAGTAATTGCATCTGTAAGATTATTTCAGAACTTTAAATGTTAAGATTTAAAATCTCTGGTGTAGGCACAGATGGAGACAATGCTGTCACTGCAAAGGTTGCCACTAGAAACAGTTTGAGTCTAGTAATCAGACTGGACTACTAATGGCTACAAGTACACTTTGCCTAACCAGTACTGGCAGGATGCTTTCCTCACAGTGATAAATGTACAGGCTGTGACTTGCATCTCATTTCCAACTTTGGCAGGCCAAAATAATCTGTTAATGAATGAAGACATCTCTAAGCATGTAGCTGGATGCCAACAGCAGTTGGTAATCCTCCATATCCATCTTATTTCATTCAATTTACAATTCCACTTGTAATCATGCAACAAATAAATTACTGATGCTTAGCCAGGAATACCCATATGACCCTGGAATTTGTTTGAAACTTGAAGAACACAAAATATGCATGTCACTTATGTTTCTGAGATTTTTCACTTTACAGTGTAGGCAAACAATACATTATGATTTTTTTTTTTGTAAATAAAATACAAACTTTTATTATTAAACATGCTATGAAAAAAGGCTTTCAGAGATGATTATTAAAATAACATTCAGTACATGAGATGCTTCTGCAGTTTATTTTTTCTTACACCAGAGATCAGACTCAGCAGCAAAGTAGATAAAAAAGCAATAACTGAATTTCAGTAAGTTCCAAAGTTTTACTATATAGTGATGATGTCATTAGAGAGATAGCATTCCACAGAAAGCTTCAAAAGCATAGTACAATAATTCTAAATATTAAGTGTAAAATTGTTTCTCTTATAGACTATTAAGGAGACCAATCAGACAGAGAAAATAAATAATTTACTAACATTCACTAGTTGAGTATTCCTAACGGACACAAACAAATTCTTTTCTTCTTTCCTTGTTAATGTATACATCTCATGGATATCACCAGAAGTCATACAAATACAAGATTACAAATTTTGCATATGGCCTTTTGGGCAGCCTATTAGAAGTTGGGTTGCCTTTTAATTACTGTAATTTATGGTATATGGAATTGGCTTTTTTCAGCTCTGTTAGAGATTCATTTGTGACCTTGAACAAGTAACATAGGTTAATTCTAATTCATATAACTAAAAAGGGAACTAGGCAGGCTTTAGCTATGTCATTCCACAATGATTATCCAAAAAGCTGAGAGGCAAGAATTGCTTAGGGAGATTTTTTTTTTTATTGGATCAACTGCATATTTGGGAAAGCGGGCCTTGTTACATCTTACACTGTGACCCTCACAAATGTTGACTGGTGTTAGTGCTAGCTCAAGTTTCGGGCAGTCACACTTTTGACCAGTAGGGGCCTGGAGAACTGAAAGGTAAGAATCCCCTGCCCCTCCCCACTCCCAATTCTGAAATTCCCATCAACTTCTGCCCTCTTCTGGGTTGCCTAGTTCCTTCCTGCACCTGGAACTCCCCCTCTCCCTCAGGTTTCCTTTCTGCCCCCTGCCCCTGGGGCTCCCCACCACAACCTTCCCCACTTATTTGCGGCTGCTTGCACTGTCTGCCCCAAGGGAGCAGGCAGGAGAGGACTAACCTGCCTGCCCAGTCCCTGCTGCCAGGTTGTTGGTCTTCTCCAAGCTGAGCCCACTCAGAGAGCAGCAGCAGTGGTGGTGGCAGTAGTGATGGTCAGGCAGGCAGGTTAACCCTTCCTGGTCTGCTTCCCTGGGACAGACAGCACAAGTAGCCACGAGTATGTGGGGGAGGGGGGCAGTGAGTGAGGATATGGGGTGCTGGGGACGGCAGGGAGGGGGGGAAGTGGGCCTGATCTGGGCCAGTGGAAGAAAAGAGGTGGGTGGGGTGTTTACACTAAGGTATAACTCAAGTTGGGTAACATAAATCAGAGATAATCTTGCTCTGGAGTGGCATAACCTTGAGCCACTTAACCAGGGCTTAAAACTAGTTTTGAGTGTCAATGTGTGAACAATCCAGGGGTTAAGAGCTCCAGGAGCCAAGCAAAGTTATCTTGTAACAAGGCCCTTAGACAATTTCTTTAACACAATCCTTGCCTTTTATATAATTCCTGGAACATCATAGCTGCAACATCACTTTAACAGTACCAATCCAAAAAGCCCTCATTCATAACATTAAAAGCACCTAAACTCACCTCCGTATCTGACCTGAAAGTTCTCTAGGCAAGGTTGGATAAGAGGATGGAGGGGGTCTTAGCTAAACTATACTTCAAGGGCTTCCTAGATACTTAGAATAATTCATTGATTATTCTATCACACATGAAACAGAACTGTAATTGTTTAAATCAGAGCTTCATTTGTAAGGCATCTTGTGAAGGCAGTCTCTGAACTGACTACCCTAACTGAAGTATTATAAATGTGTATTATAAATGGTTGGAGGACCAGATAAGTTTTGGTATCCCCTCAGCAATATCCTGCAGCAGCAGACCTCCCAGGCTAAGGGGTCAGGGTGACATATCACTCCCTCTGTCCCCCTTAGGAAGGAGTCTCCCACAATGACCACTCTGCATTTTAGCTTAGGAATGATAGCTGGTTGTTTTTCTTCCTCACTGGCAGGAGCTGGCAGCTCTTCAGGCTCTACTGGTGCTACAAGCGATTAATACCTGTTGCAGAGATTCAGCGGGGTGGTGACCCTGGTTCAGTGAGCCTTGAGGCCAGAGACAACCTTTGTCCAACTCCCTGGCTGGATAGAATGGGAGTGCCTCTTGGCCTCCCTTGTCCTAGCAGGTGATCTAGGTCTTCCCTCTTTTTTCTTGGGGTGAAAGGCCTAACAGTAGGAGTCAGTCTCCTGTTTGCCATCCCTGATGGCATGCAGCCTCTGCACCATGGTCTGGATCTCCACTATCTAGCATTCCAGAGACTCCAATACGGATCAAATCTCACAAGGAGAGGTTGTAATGATTCTGGTCCCATGTGCCTGGAGTCATGCCAGGCAGTCCCCACAGCCAAGAGCCAGGAGCTCCATCTGAATGGAAGCCAGAACCATGGGTTTCATCTGGGTGGAGATCTCGGAAATACCAGAGGGGAGGGAGCCAGCTGCAGGGGGGAAACTTTGTGGTGCGGTGTGTCCTACCCTCTATTGCACAGGTAGTAGTTTGGCTACTACTATGTCAACCGTTCCCTTGAGGCTCATGTCCTATGACCTCATGCCCCTCCTGCTTGCCCTTCTGTGCAAACTCCCATGCTAACTCATACACCGGGGCAAGAGTGCACCTGTTTGCATGTTCTATTCACAAGGCTCCAGTCACGTGACTCCCTCAGGGTCTGGGAGAAGTAAGAGCAGGGGGGGAGTGGGTGTGACCCACCTTGGCTCCTCTCAACTGCCCTGCAGCTGACTAGTTCCCACCCTCACCATGGGCCCCCTACCTGCCAGCTGTGATGGAGGTTGGATTCAGGGTCTGCTGGGGTCTTCATGGAGGTCCCAAGGCTCATGGGGGTGCAATGAGCTTCTGCCCATGTCTCTCTCACTGGAGCTGGGGTCAAATTGTGGCTTCTGCCATTGGTGGGCTCTTAAATCCTGCACATGTGCAGTAGCGCCCACCAGCACCACACCACTCTTGGGGGATTGGGGAGTCCTTCTCCCATCAGAGAAGGGGATAGTTGAGTGCCCCCCCCCTTCCCCTGTCTCATGCACCAGGCAGCACTGGTCGCATGGCTCCCTGGGGAACTGGGCCAAGTAGGAGCCAGGGGGGCATAATCCTCCTCGGCTTCTCTCAGTTGCCCCACAGCTGACTAGTTCCCACCCTCACCACAGCATTCCCCACCTGCTGACTGTGCTGGAGGTTGGGGTCAGGGTCTTCTGGGGTTCTGGAGCTCATGGGGGTGCAACAGGCTTCCGCCTTTGCGTCTCTCACCAGAGCTGGGGTCAAACCATAGGTGACTGGTAGGGAGTTCAAGGGAGTGCATGTGCTCCCCGCCTCCCTGACAGGGCCAGTGCCCCCTCAGTGTCTAACACTGATGCTGTCAGCAGGGCTGGTGCCCCCCTTAACAGGGCTGCCATCGGCGGCTTCTGCGGGTTCCCTCCCAGATTCAGGAGGCACCAGTCACTCATGGGTCAAACTGATTATTCTAATCCATGTCACCTAATAAGACTATGCCCAATCAGTTTTCCCAGGCACTGGGTTGCGTGGTACTCTCAGTTCCTACATAGAAGTTGTACAAATGCGCAGGAAGGAATCCATGACTCAAAGTCGGAAAAAGAGAGTGCCAAAGATGACACATCTCTGAAAACACATACACTCACTAGGAAGTTGAAGCACTCAGAAGAGGAGAGTTCTTTGGTTTCTGGTCCCAGTACAGCATGTGTGTGTGTGTGTGTGTGTATGTGTGTGTGTACACACATGTGCACACATAAGTGGGTGCAAACATAAGTGCAACTCCCCACTATAACTGACAACACTTTTCAGGAAGTGTTCTGAGTTACAATGATCCCCCATACCAAGCAAAAGTTCACTATTGGTTTTAGGGGGGAGGGGAATCTAGCTGCTGTCTGTGAGCCTGCAGCCAGATTCCCCTAGCAAGATCCCCTCCTCCCTGCCAGCTCACTGCCAGCCCCAGCTGATTTCAGAATGGGAGGGTGGAAAGGGAGCAGAGAGATCATTCTAGGGGTTCCCCAGACAGTACTGGAAGGGGTGGGGGTGAGTGAATTGGAGCTCCACCACTTTGGGAGGACTCCAATATACCTGCTCCACCCTCCAGTGGGGGCTGCAAAAACCCTCAAACCAAACTCCCTCTGCTCCTCAAGCCCCATACTGAAAACAGCAATATGCAGGGAGGCAGCATAGACATAACTTACAGAAGCTGTCTCTGTTTTGAAACATCTTCATCTGAACCCTTATGCTCACAGTATGACAAAGTGAGCAACTACTCACTGAACCATTGTTATCAATTACATTTACATTGAGTTTTAGGCTAAAACTTATCTATTTTGGCAACCTTTGGCAACCTACACATGTGCCCAACACCTGCCTTGATGTGCTAATTATCACATGTTGGAGCAGACTCAATTAACTGAGTTTGCTGGAGCATGCTAATCAGCACACTCCAGCAGCCCTGGTGTCACATATATTCAATGTCCCCAGTTCACCTCCATTTTGAAGTGCAGGACACTGACTATACAAGAAGCTGTGGGTACTTTAATTAGAGCGACTCCTGAGAGCAGCTCTAATTAAAGTGCCCCCCACCCCAGACCATGTGTAAAAATGTCCCTTCTGTTTGAAGAAAGTGTTATAAAGCATTTCCCAGTGAATCAAACGTAAAACTGCTCTGTCTTTATTAAAAACCACCTTCTATAAGAAACAAATTATTATTTTTATTTAAATCTTAAATGTTGAGTGTGAAGCTGACTGTACAGCACACAAAAAGTGAATACTGTTCTTGCCCTGAAGATTTATTAGTGTCTCCTGGCTGATTATGTAATAGGAATTCATTCTTGAATTCTTTAGTCTAAATAAAAATAATGCCTATGGAAATGAATGTGCAGCCTGCATCCTGACAAGTCTTATTCAAATACCTCCTCTCTTTCTTGATAATTATAGTCTGTCGTTGAACAGCACATTATCCTGTAGCAGTAGTTAGGGTGAAAATTGGCCTACTATGTGTCAGTGGGACATATAGGAACCTTCTTATTTTATTCTGACTTCTGTTGTTTGGTTCCCCCCACTGCTGGGAGCAGCAGATTGAAATTAATACATTCTCAGATATTCTCAAGCTGGTTAATTTTATCTTACTTCTCCCTTTCACTCTTCCACTCATCCATTCAATTTGTTCATACCCAGTCAGTTCTCGAATTAAAGTACCAAGACCTGAGACATATTTTAGTACAGTGTTTTAAAACAACCTGCTATTGTATACTGCATCATTAGAAGCTGCTGAAGGTAGGATATGTGATAAGAAGAGGGATAAAGAAAAGGGGATGTATATAAGCTACTTGATGTAAATTAATAATAAAAAATCCTGGAAATATAAATTAAAGAATTTTAGGCAGAATTCAGGTCTTAGGGTAATGATCAATGGAGTATCTGAAACTCCCCAAATGCTTTTAAGGCACTCTGGAATCAGAACTCTTGCTAGAGATGATATATTTTATTATATCAACTAGATATTTACAAAAAATATATTATTTGCAAGCTTTGAGGCACAAACACCCTTCTTCAGACATAGGACAGTGCAAAGATTGTAAAATCTAGGTGGAAATGAAAATTCATATTTCACAGAAGAGCTGAAAGCTGTTGTAAGATCTCCTGGTTGCAAAAGTTCATTTTGTGCAAATTAGGCTCAGATAAAAGTTACAGCAGTGTATTTGCCTCAAAGTTGTCTGATAGCAAGCAGGATGTTTAAGTCACTCTAAAATGTTAGGGAACATATCTGGTTAAGAGCTTCAAAATGGATTTTTCAGCCTCAAAAATGCCCCATCCCAAATGGAACAGTTCTGAAGCACTTTGACTGTAAATCAATGTCTCATTAGAGGCAGTCCTGATTGGTCTGAGTCAAAATCTGGGACAAAAGAGGAGTGTCAGAGCGCTCTGCACATATAGGCCTTCTCTGCATTGCTGCTTCTATGCCAGTAAGTGGTTAGGGAGAACACACAGTCTGATAGGCTTGTTCCTGAAATAACTGTCAATTAACTTGAATGAGATGACATTAGTTTACAGATGTACATGGCATTGTCCAGGAGAAAAGTGTTAGCACATTTTGTTGCACACTTCACAGGTATTTAAAGTATGATGGGTATGAACTTCTGCAGGATATAGGGACAGGGCTTTCATCTCTTTACACCTTCCACATAAAATTGTATCCTCTAGAAGAGTGCAAGAGGGAGTTGGTCAGTCCTCCAACATTCCACAGTGCTTTGCTTCCCCTCACTCCACTCTTCTGAGAATGTGCTTCTTTGGCTTACACTAAGCTCTATTGCTTTTGAATTTCAAGCTCTGGCTGGCATGCAATCTTGCATATTCGCAGACAGGTGATAAGGCATACTGTGCCTCCATTACATTGGCCCTCACATGCTAAAGACTTGGCCTTTCCTCCATCAGATTAGTGATGAGGACCCACTTGGAGAGTTTAACTAATGGTCTATGCCCAGAATGTCAGCAGCATCCTCTTCTGTTGTGTTAAACAACTAGTTAGCTAGTAATCAACTAACTAGTTGAGGTGGCCAACTAAATGGATGTGGGCAAAAGTCATGGGCCTCTTTGCCATCTGGAGTGATGAGAACATCCAGTGTTTACTGAGGATGAATCACAGCAACCAGGACATCAATGAACACATCACCTCCAAAATAACTTCTTCGATGCAAAGCTGAAGGTAGGGTAGCTGAAGGTAATGCCATGCCAAGGATAAAGTACTGAAGGCTTGCTATAAGAAGGCCAGTTAGATCAACTGGATGACAGGTTCTTGGAGGATATGTTGTACCTAGTACTAGGAACTGTTATAAATGCTGGCTGGCAATGATTCAATAGGGACCTGCTTTGTTCCCAGCTTAGGAACAATATGGAGGTATACAATAACTTAGACAGTTCTAACTAAGATAATCAAGAAGATCCTCTGCTTCCCACTGCTTCCACAGCTTAGGAGCATGCACAGAAGGGTGAAGATGACTGAAATCTGGGCATGCCACTAATACCACTGACATAGACTAGTTCAGCCCAGCTCAGTCAATTGTCCCCTCAACAGTATCTATAACACATGCAAAAAGGCATCCATTCCCAGCTCTCCTGTTTGACAGTGTCAGTCCTGTAATTGATGAGCCATCCTGAGATGCAACTGAAAAATCTCACAGAGGCAGTAAGCACCTAGTGCAATCTGGATAGGCAGGAAGCCAGTGAACATTCTCCTCCATACCTGGCAGTTCTTTGTAGCTTCTGGATTAAGGGTGGGTAAAATATGACCCATGGGCTGAATCAAGCCCACCAAGAGATTTTGTCTAGCCTGCAGTGGGTGCGTCAACCTCGTCCAAGCCAGCCATGGGTGGGACAGCTCAGGAACTGGTGTATAAAGCTGGTTCCACTACCTGTGGCCACTTAGTGGGGCTGGAGCAGTGCAGTGGCTGGACTCACTTCCCAGCAGCAGCTCCTTCTAGTTGCTGCTGCTGGACTCACAGACCATGTACCCTACCACCAGGGCTTCTACTGCCAGACCCAGAGCTTGTGCACCCCACCACCAGGGGTGCCAGATGGAGCAGGTAGGCAGGGTATCCATGAATACCAGCTAGGATCTGCATGGCCAGGGCATACAGGCAGGAGGATGGGATAGGGCAATGGGGAGCAGGACAGGCATGAAGGGGAAGGAATCAGGATTGGGTATTGTGGGGCAATGACAGAGTGGGTCTGGGGCCCTGGGCAGAGCTTCAATCTGATGGAGACCTGGTGGGACTGGGCACATGACTGGAGCATAGCCATAGAGGGCTACACCCTTCACAGAAGGGAAAAAGTAGGGAGAAAAGGCAGAGGGGTAGCTCTCAGTACACTTCTCTGGAGGCTAACGTTGATTCCGAAGATAAGTAGCTTGAAACCCTCTGTGTCAAGCTATGGGGTGGGGGAGGAGGGAAGGGTTGGTGAGAGAGACCTAACCGTTGGCATTTACTACAGACCACTGAAACAAGGAGAGGAGCTCTCTTGAGAACCAACGGAGGCCGCATGCGCAAGGGGCTTGGTAGTCATGGATGACTTCAATTACTCAGACATAGACTGGGAGGAACACTTAGCTAGGTCAGATAGTTTATGTCGTTTCCTGACTATGATCAAGGAGCTCTTTCTGACCCAGAAAGTGCAAGGGCCAACCAGAGGCAATGCTCTCCTGGACCTGGTCTTAGCCAAGGGAGATGATCTGGTGTGTGGCTTGAACATTGAAGGTAACCTGGGTGACAGTGACCATGAAATTATCAGGTTCACCATCTGCCACAAGGTTGACAAATCAACCATCAGGATTGCAGTCCTGGACTTCAAGAATGCTGACTTTGACAGGCTCAGATCATTAGTAGGGGAGGCGATGAGGGACCAGGAAGGGAAAGCAATGAAGAGTGCATGAAGAGTGGTTGTTGCTCAAGGACACAATCCTTGAAGCACAAAAGAACACCATTCCTGCAAAAAAGGAAAGGTAGCAGGAGGGCTGGTAAACATTGCAGTCCTCTTAGAAAAGAAAAAAGAGGTATATGCACAGTGGAAGCTAAGGACAGTCCTCAAGGAGGTCTATAGTTTAGTGGCCAGTACTTGTAGGGAAATTATTAGGAAAGTTAAGGTGCTGGCTTAGTTTAAGTTAGCCACGGGAGTCAAGGACAATAAGAAGTCCTTCTTTAGGTATGAAGGTAGCAGAAGGGAAACAAATGGAAGTGTGGAACCCCTGCTTAACACCTTGGGACAGCTGGTAACTGACGTTCAGGAACAAACTGAAGTTCTGAATGCCCACTTTGCTTCAGTATTTCACCAGACCATGGGGAAAGTCAAGCAAGATAAGGCTCATAAGGGGCATGCCAGGACTGTCAGTCTCCCCACTGTGTATGCTAAGTGGGTGCAATACCAACTAGAAAAACTAGACATTTATAAGTCAGTGGGACGAGATGGACTCCATCCAAGAGTACTGAAGGAGCTGGCAGAGGTCATTGCGGAAAACCTGGCAAAGCTCTTTCAGAATTCTTGGCACACAGGGGAGATCCCTGATGACTGGAACAAGGCCAACATTGTGCCCACCTGTAAGAAGGGTAAAAGGGAGGATCTGGGCAACTATAGGCCAATCAGCCTAATGCCTATCCCAGGGAAAATCCTGGAAATGTTCATTAAAGAATATACATGTGATACACTTGCGGAAGGTAAGATTCTGAATTACAGCCAGCTTGGCTTTGTCATAGGTAGGTCTTGTCTTAACAATCTCTTCTCCTTCTATGACCAGGTCTCTCACCACCTTGACAAGGGAGACAAGGTAGACATTATATACCTAGACTTCCAAAAGGCTTTTGATCTAGTATCTCACAATATCCTTGTGGGAGAAATGGAAGATTGTAGGCTCAGCTGCTCAGCGATTCAGTGGGTGTGCAAACTGGCTACAGGGTAGGACCCAGAGAGTTCTCATGAACGGATCTGTGTTGTCCTGACACAAAGTGGCTAGTGGTGTCCCTCAGGGGTCCATGCTTGGACCAGTGCTTTTCAACATCTTTATCAATGATTTGGATGGGGGAGTGAAAAGTTTGCTGGCCAAGTTTGCAGATGACACTAAGTTATGAGGCAGTGTGGCCATGCCAGAAGATAGGTTGCTGATACAGGTGGACCTGGACAGGTTGGAGAGTTGGGCAGACCAGAACAAGATGAAGTTTAACACTTCCAAATGTAAGGTGCTTCATCTGGGAGCAAATGACCCTCAACAGGGTCAGAGCTGACAGCCTGACCTGCACCATGGCTGAAAGGAACCTAGGGGTAATGATTGACCACTGCATGAATATGAGCCATCAATAAGATGCAGTGGCCAGCAGGGCAAACAACATGCTGGCATGCATCAACCAATGCATCTTATGTAAAACTAAGGAAGTGATACTCCTGCTGTACTCAGCACTGGTGAGACTGAAGTTGGAGTACTGCATCCAGTTCTGGGCACCACACTTCAATAATGATGTGGAAAACCTTGAGAGGGTCACCCATAAGAGCCACCCATATGATCAGGGACTTGCAAGGCAAGCCATATGAGGAAAGGCTGAGGGACCTGGGCCTCTTTATCCTAAAGAAGAGAAGGTTGAGAGGGGACCGCATAGCAGTTTACCGCTATATCAGAGGAGGGCGTAAGGAGCTCGGTGAACAACTGTTCACTAGGCCACCCCTGGGGAAGACCAGAACCAATGGATATAAACTCCTGGAAGACTGCTTCAGGCTTAATACCAGGAAAAACTCTTTCACAGTCAGGATGTCCAGACTGTGGAATAAACTCCCTCCAGAGGTGGTGCATTCACCTACCCTGGAGGTTTTCAAGAGGAAGCTGGACAGTCACCTCGCTGGGGTCACTTGAACCCACTTGTCTTCCTGCCTAGAGCTGGGGGTGCGGGGAGGGGACTGGACCCTCTGACCTGCAACGTCCCTTCCAGCCCCTAATAATCCATGAATCTATGTGGAGGATTGGGGGAGGGGTGCTGACCCAGCCCACAACAGCTCACTAAAACTCCCCAAGTGGCACTCTAGTCAAAATAATTGTCCACTCCTGCTTGGGATACTGAGGCCCAAAGGGTATGCTTGGATCTCTGCTTTCTAGCTCCTTAGAGAGACACAGCATGGATTTAGGATTATTTAATTGTGCTTCACCAGGGAATAACCTGTACATCTGCACAATGATGAAGCACTTGAATTTTGAAGTGCTTCATATTGGAGTAGGATTTGAAATATTTCAAAAGACTTATCTTAAACTGATCTATTATAAAAGATTCTAATCAGCTTAGGAAATAGCATAGTACCCCCTACACATGAGCCCCTACAAGTACCTCATTCTTTGCCCTTGACCTTTGTCAGACTATTTCCTTTTCATTACTACCTCTCAACAATCTATAACATAGGATATCTCTTCCCTCCTCACTCTCTCTAAAAGGCCAGTGATTTTCTATTCTTCCCTCTCTTTCACAAGACATGGTAAATATGTGATACAGAGACTTATAAAAAAAATACCTATAGATTTAAACCCACCAAGAGTTTCCTGCTTATCAAAAAAGGGATATTTCTTATAATATTTTCATGTATTTCATAAATAAATATTTAGACAACACTTGTCCATCTATTTCATTAAGTTCTTTTAACCGTAAATAACATTTCCTCTCAGTCCTTATAGTAGAAAATGTTGCCACAATTAGGCTATAATTTGGCCTGATAAAGCAGTGTTTTTGTATCCAGCTAATGATTAAGGTTCATTGGCTGAGTAGAGTGCTTGAGCCGCATCATTCCTGGTTCTAGCCAATGTCATTAGTTCCTTGTTTGTTTTTTAACACCAAATTTATAAACGTTTTTTAATGTTGGTGAAATCTGCTTTCATAAAATACCTTATGCTCCTGAGATCCCTTTCAGACCTACTTTTCTATTATTAGCTGATAATCTCAAGCAAAATTACATAAAAGACTTGGAAGAATAAGCATTTATACAATTTTATCATTATGAACCAATTCTGCTCTCTCTGTGTGATTTGGAATAATTCTAGTTTATTTTACTGAGAAAGTATATGTGATTGTGTATGTGTATTTTTTTATCTTTGATAAAAAATATGGAAGTTATTTTGCTGAGAAGTAGCATATAATGAATGGCAATTAATATAAATGTTAGTGGCATAATCCAGGTTTTGCAAGTATATACTTTCATTAAAAGTTAACTTTTTAATATGTGCATACCTTTAAACCTTTGGTTCTTAGCTCAGACTCTAGCACTGTACAGACTTTTTGTTCTATAGAAGAGGAGTTAACTGGTGTTACTATCTAGCCTGGTGCATTATGATAGCTAGAAAATGATATTTAGAGGTTTGGTTTTAGGAATTGGCTTGTAGGTAAAGTGGATATGTATTAAAACAATGGTTCATGGCAATGGCAAGGGTTAATTGATTTCTAAAAGCTTGTTTGTGACAGTTTCTTCAAGGTTCACTGTGTCTGACACAAGCAAGCAGCAAGCAGACACACTGGCTGGGAAACTGAAGACATGTACCACACTGTTCTATAACATGAGATTAGGTGGCACCCAGTTTATCCCAGCTGCAGAGCCCTGGTGATTGTCGGTTTTGGAACCAAATGGACCAAATTAGGAAGAGAACTGGAAGAAGCCCAAATTAGGATCTGTGCATGTGATGGGTTTGTGAAACAAAGGAATATGCTGACAGAACAGAACATGGACAGTATGATGACCACAGAGAGACCACTCAATGATGTCCAAAGATGAAGTGTCATCATCACAGAGGGGAAAAAAAGATACAAAAGGAGGGATTTCAGAGCAGCAGAGTCCCCAAGAAGGGAACCTGAGGCCATCATGGACAAAGGGCATACCACCAGCTCATCTCAACCACCAAGCTGGTTGGGGATGGGGTGGACCTCAACCTCCAGGCTACTGCCAGCTGACTTTCAACCTCAGAGTGAAGCTTGCATATTGATACAAGGTACAGATGTACCTTGATTCTGTGAACCCTGGGACTGGTAGCTATAGAATTGTTTGCATTATTCTTATCTGCTATCACTGTATATCAATAGCATTCACCTATTATAGAATGGAGAGGTCATGATCAGTCTGAGGGTTTGGGTCTGCCTGGAACCTGGGCCATAAATCCAGTGCCAACATAGTATATTGATAGCAGGCTGTCCAAAGAGACTGGTAAGTAAATTTATAATGGCTTTGGTGAGTCATGAAAAACAGATTAATTGCAGCTAGACTATAAAGGGTTATTTTTGTTCTAACATGAATTTGAAAAGACAAAGATATGAAAGAAGTTGGAAAAATATTAAAATGTTTTGCCATAATATTTTATAACAATTTAAAACAGTTATGATTTTTTCATTGACTAAATGTTTTGGAGTTGTTTTTAGCACTTAGCTAACCTTTTGAGCTTCTTCTTCTCTAACTGGAGGAAAGATATTTAACTGCAATTTCATGGGTTTCACTGTATCTCCCACTCTAATGCTTACTGATGGTGAGGGGAATTCACTTTTACATGTAGGTTTATCAGTGCCTTTGAATAACTCAACTCTTTTCTTTATTACTCAAGACAAACAGAATGACTTCCATAGGATTAGGATGAATGATGCTTGAAACAGACATTGTATTTGAAGAGCTATCAGCTGTGCTGTGATGCATCACAGCATATCTGTTTTATTTTTCATTGATGTCTACAGGCATCAGCAGAGTTATTTTCCTGCACAATCAGGTTCCTGCTGCTTCCATGGCTTTAGGGGCCCAGTCCTACAGGAAAATGGCCTTGGATGCTGTGCCTCATCTGTTCATTCCCACCTCCCCACCCCTGCCACTTGAGCAGTGAGCAGTGGTGGAGGGGTGGGGAAGCCAGGCAGACCCTGACTGGGGTCCTTTGCCAGTAGGAGGGGAAGGGGGAATAAACCACCTTCCTCCTTTGGCTTAGGCTGTTGGTGTCTGGCCATGTCCCCCACTCCTGCTACTTGAACAGTGAGTGGGAGTGGGAGAGGAGGGAAGCCTGCCAGGAGCTGCTGTGCCCCTGCCAGGCACACCCCAGCTGCAGCAAAGAGCAGGGTGCCACTCCGCCCCGTTCCCCCCCCCCCCCTGCAACCTTCTCAGCCAGCTGGAGCAGTGATAGTGCTCCAACTAGGAAGGAGAGGAGTGGGGCCAACCCTGCTCCGTGGGATGCTGGGGGACTGTAAGTTAACTTAAACCAGGAAGGGGCCGGGGTCAGAAGTTCTGGTAATCAGTTTGACCTTAATCAGGTAAGTCTCATACTATGTTCAACTAGGTTTATCTTAACCTAGTTTTGAAAGAGGTTTATGTGCACTGAACTTCTGTTCTGTTATGGGTTTAAACCAGTTTCTGATCACTTGACATGCTTTATATGTAACTTCTGTCCCTAGCCTTAATGTTGAAAACCTAGATGCCTCCAGACTTCAAGCATACGCAGAATTAGTCAGTAGCTGAGCCAGGGTTTAGAAAATCTAAAATTTGGACTTCAGCAGTTAAAGTGTCAGTCAATCATCTAAATCCTACTTGTGATCCTTTGTGGTCTTTGTCCTAAATGTCAGCAAACAAGGTGGAATCCAATATTCTTTGTTTTCTTAATGGTAATACACCTTCATAAATGCAGAATTGGAAGGAATTAATTATGTGGAGAAAGATTCAAAACCTTGAGGACTATTATTTGCATGGAATAAATTACAATTTAAAATTGCAAACTCTTTTATTCTGTTTTAATGACAGAGTGGTAATGATAGAGTGATAGACTAACCTAGAAGTCCTTCTATTGAACTCCTAAGAGGATAAAGTGATTTAAGTGGTTAAATATTGTAATGATTAATAATAAATAAGGTAACCCACATTTCCTACCCAGGAATAAATGTTTCTTTATCTCTGACTTGTTTTTAATGGACCTAGGGTTACTAGTTTTAATTAGCAGATTAGATATTTTTACTACATGCAGATATTCCTATGTACTAAAAAAAATCAGTGAGATCAACAAGACTAATATTGTATATGGTACGTATGATAAGAAACATTTTTTAATCTGCTGTATAACGAGGTACATACTGAGAAACACAATTATTTCCTTTGTAATTAATTGTTTTCCTTGGTAATTAATGACAGATTACAATCTAATGATCAGAGGGAAACAAAATTATACAGAATTCCACAACCTACTTAGAACTTACATCCAAAAGATATTTTTAAATATTATTTTACTCTACACATTTTAAAGTAGGTTAAGAAATAATAACCTATTTGAGAAATCAGTTACTACATACAACATACAACTGTTAACAGTGGAAGTAGAAAACATTGGTAAACCTGGTTTGTCATTTAAAAAAATATGTAAAAATCATACCATCTTTTCCTTTTATCTTTTTCTTCTGTACTTTCCTCTGTAAACTGGTGGCATTTTTTTCTTGTACTTTGTTTACTGCCCTATTGAAATTCTACCTCTTGAGTGTCCTTGTAACACCTGCGCTAAAGCCTACAGGTTTTGGATTCCATTTTAGTAATCTGTGTCTGAAAAAAGCTTTGTAAGGAAATATTCCTGACAGTGAAAATTCTTTATGTTCTATACAGAAATGGCTATTACATCTTAACATGAAAAAAAGGCAACACATAGTTGTTCCTTTCAGCAAAATTGACAGGTTGATTATTATATTGTGATCAAACATAATATAATTGCATCTAGGATCTTTGCAATGAATGTACAGTAGTTTTACAAAAAATGGGAAAGTTTCATAGTCTTTGGAACATTTTTGTTAGGTTTTATTCCTCTTAAATGTCAATGTCCAAATCAGAAACCATATTTTAGAAAATTAAAGCCCTCATTTAAGTATCTGCTAATGTCCATTGAATTTTCTTTTTTTTATACAATTTGTTATTATACCTATCTGTATCATACCTTCTCTTCAAACCAGTCATTCCCTTCCATATGTCCTCAGTGTTTGTAGCTCTCCGATAATTCTCATTATCTTTTTCTGGGTCCCTTCCATTTTGCTATACATTTTACAGCTAGGATGGTCAAAACTAAACTCATACATTCAGGAGAATTAATACATTTTTTGTTTGACAAACTCATTACAATATTAAAAAAATACTTTCTATCCTTTTTATTAGGCATACTACCATTTGTATTCTTGATTGCTGCTCACATTGGGCAGGTATTTTGAATGCACAGCCCTGCAGGAATGCCCAATTCTTCTGTTGAGTTTTTACAGCTAATTTAGAGTGTGTGTGCGCGCACGCATATTTACATTTATATAAATGCGTGTGTACAGATATAGATATAAATATAGATATACATAGATATCTATGAAGTGGTTCAGCTTACTGCCTCTGGTATATGTTAACAAAAAATTCTAATTGCATTTTGCTGGGCTGTCTATTCCTTGGCTATTCACTAGGTAAACATGTCCCTAAAGACGTGATTAATCCCACTGATGTGTAAAAGGACTATTCACGTGCTTAATGCTAAGCCATTCTTAAGTAGTGTATTGGATCCTTATAAAAAAGCCAGAAAACATGCTACAAAGGAAAAAAAAAAAAGTGTTTGTTTTAATAGAACACATACTGAAAGTAGATTGTTTAAATTGACATAAATCTCTAGGAATTTTATGACTTAATCTCTACTAGATAATACTTTACTTCCTCCTTATATTTAATGCTTTCCCCCTTGTTTCTAGAGATCCACTGTTTAAAATGTGATTTTATTTTATTTTCCTTGTCAATTTAAATAGAGTTTTATATCTTGCAATCCTCCAGTGAAAGTTTTTTTTTTTCTTAATAAATATTTTTTTCTGAACTGTCTTTAAATGAAGTAACAACTTATTTTAATGGAACAAGTCTAAAATATTAAAGCTCTTTTCCCCCCAAAGGGTTGACTAATGAGCTATGAGTGATTTAGAGTTTACTTGATAAGAATTCACCCTTAAAAAAATGAGAATAAGTTGTTCCTAAATAAGAACTTTATCTAATTAAATATACATAATTTCATTCTTTCATTTTCTTTGGCAAAGCATTGCAAGCCTTAATATTACTTTAATCAGTATATTCAAAATGAAGCAATAAAAATTGAAATTAGGTTTGAAAAATGGAAATTAAGCAAACACAAAGAATTCTGTTCTTTTGTCAGGGTGCCAAAATAGAATTAGAAGTCAAGTTTATGAAATTTATTAAAGAATTAGTACAGTTACATGAAAGAGAAAATATGAAATTTGGCTGTTTTAATTATATGCCCAATTTGGTGCTATTACAGTACTTTTTCTTGATTAAAATATTTAATGGGTACATTACACAGAAATATCTGGCATATTGACAATTTGAAGAGTTGACTGAGCCAGCTACTGAAGTCACTGAAGAACAGCATCCTCTTAATCATGAATATTTGGTACTTCTAAGCTGCACTGCATATGAGAGAGAGCTGGCTATAAAAATGCCACTGAAAGCATGTGATCACAAATTGTAGAAACATACATTAATAAGGATTTAGTATGGGTATTAATTTAACAAGAAGAATTTTAATCATGACCTTTTAATTCTATAGAGCTTTTTTGTTTGCATGAACTATTTTTGAATCCATGTCAGCAGATTAGATTCGGAAAACAATCAAGTTTTGCACTGTTCTTTGTCATAATGTCCTGGATTTGCAGAATTGTTTTCCCATGTATCCACACATGTGAAATCAAAGTAAATGCATATATAAATTAGACAGGCAAAAGCAAGAACACTTTTGTGCACATATATCTTTTGAAAATAAAATGCCAAAGCACCCCTACAAGTATTTGGCTTCTTCACTTTGCCTAAGGGTACTTGGCAAGAATCCATCTTTTCTCTTACTCTTCCCATTGTTCTGGCTACTTAGAGGAATTCTATGCACAATTTGATTTTTCACCCTATACCCCAGAAATGTTGCCTTTTATTAAAGTGTGTTTTTCAGTAGTCTCTCTCTCTCTGACAGATTTTTAAATATAACTTCTATGTAAACATCATATTGATGCACAATACCAAAATGTTACTGTTGGATACAGTGCTCTTCATATTGAACATGGCATTTTAAATGCAAGCTAACAACCCAGGGAACTCTGGATTGTATCTCTGGTGTCAGAAAGAATGACAGCAACACGAGATGTGGTCTTGGTTCTGCTGGTGCTGGACAAAGGGTGGTTAAGTGGGCAGCTTACTTCCAAGAAGATATGATGTAGGGAATTAAGGAAAGTATACTCACATAGAAACAATTGGAATATCCTTGAATGGAAGTTATAACAAGAGGGAGTAATAGATCTCTTTTATTAACTATATTTCAAACTATAATTTAACCAAATTACAGTTTGATTAAATTGTCTTCCTTCACATCTTATAAAATATTATATAATTATATTTAGATTAAAATGTCCTGTTTAAATACAGAATATGGTTCAAAATTAAGATGTGGATAGACAAGACACAGATTCTAATCGCATCTCACAAATTCAAAAAACAGGTTAAAAATATAGCTCAAATATACCTCAGATGTATTCTCTCTGCCTTTTGAATCACCATTAAATGTTTGCTTGGATTTTTTTATTATTATTCCCTCTCCCCCTCCCCACCCCAACATAAAAAGTTATATATAGGCCCCTCTTTCAGAAGGCATCACACAGAAAATAGTGAGGAGGAATTATCAACTGCACCACACAAATTATCCAAAATAATTTGTCCCTGATTTTACTCTGTAATAAATTTATCCAGTAGGATAACACAAAATACACAACCAACTTTTCAAGCTAAATGGCTGTAGTTGGTTTTATTACAGTGCACGGCCAATGCATGCAGCACACAGTTAGATTTTGCCGGTAGGTCATCATAGCAGCACGCTATAACCGGGGAGTGCATCACTACAGTGATGTACCTGGTGATCATGTGTAGACCTACGTGATCACTATATTGCCATAGCATGCCATGCAGTAATGTATCACATGGCTATATTGACACAGGTTGATGTGTAGATGCATTCATATAGTATTTTCCCAATTAGGTCCAAAGGCAATATGCTTTGGAAGTTTCATTCTTCCTCTATTATCATGTATTTGTTCATGATTTGACAGCTCCTCATATAGAAACCAAAACTTATTTTGGCTATTACTTTGCCTTGCAAATATCCAATGTATCTATTCTCTTCTATATCCTTGAAGTTTGGCTCAGTGTTGTTCTTTTCTGTATTTCTCCCTTCATTGTTTAATTCTGATTCAGATTACTTTTCCCAGTAATAAAGACCAGAAGATTTTCCCAAATTATTAATCTCTTTAGAGCCCTTTGTGTTATATCTCTGTCCTCTATGGTGGTCATACTATTTCTGAACCTACAATTTCCTGCAAAGTTAGTAATGTGCTACTATGGACCTTTCCTAGATGTTAAGTAACACTGGACAATGACTCCTGCAAGCCTCTGGCTACAATTCATTTTTATCACTATTCTTTGCTTTTGGCAGATTTTCAACAGTTTTCATTTGATATGACTGTGCTCATATTCAAGACAATATTTGCTTTATTTTTGCAGGTATAAAATGGTACATTGAATTGTTTGTAAAAATAGGTATATACCACATCCATTGCATTTTATTTGGTAGATAATGTTATACTTCTATTTCAAAAGAGGTTCTTTTTTTCCTTACATATGTATTCCATCTGCACTCTGACCTGAATACAGTTTTGCTGTACTAGGATCAGGACGCTGGCATAGGTCATTGACATTGAAATGTGAAGCAGCAGTGAAGCAGAACAAAGCTGATGCAAAAGGAGGCCATTCAGATACTTCAGGCCTACTTCAGTGCTCTGACCCAAATAACCTGATCTGCAAATAGCAAATAACTTCTCCTGTGTTCTGAATCAGAAGGGGAAAATAAGCTATTTGGGTCAAAGCATGCAAAAAAGCCTACCCAAAAGACTAGTTCCTTCCAGACGCTGGGGTTTGCATATCTTGTAGATCTATTTAATTTGTAATTTTCCCATGGCTCCAGACAGATGTGTCAAGCAGAGCTTAACATTAAAACATTACCTAAAGCCACATTGATTTTTAATATCCTCAACTAAAAAAAAAAGAAAGAAACAGCATTTTGTAAAACTAGCGCACATTTCTTTTGAGAGTTTAAATTGTTTAGATAAGGATTAAAAATAAAAACTTAAGCTTTATTATACAATTTTGCCCTGTAAATTTATTTGGTGTGCACTTCTTTCACTTTAATGGTATTGTCTGTTCTTGTTTCCAAAGTGATCCAAAACACTTTTCATTAAAAGTAGCTTCTGTTTACTCTGGTGTGTTTCTCACTCTCAAATGAAGAGGAGTTTTGAAGTTGCACACAAGGGATGAAAATAGATCTCATGGGCATTTTGCTACATTTGAGTATCATTTATGAATTTCCTATTCATTAAATTTAATATTCCCAAGAAACCTTATCACTAAATTTACACTCCAGGGCCAAAGATACAACTAGACTTGTGCTACTATGCAATAGTAAAGAAAATCTAAGTCAAAGACATTAACTATGAATTAGGGGTTTACATTCTAATTCCACAAAAACCCTGATAAAATTGAAACAGTAGCAAACTAAGTAACCTAAACTGCATTTCTGTTTGCAATTTACATGGGAACCAATACCAGGGTAAAAATATCTGGCCTGTCAAAATACTTTAATTTCTAATTGGTGGAAATATCATTCTAAAAGTGCAATTGCATTTAAATGTCTTAGTCCACTTAGGTGCTTAACAGGTGGAACAGAATCTGGCCCTTGATGCAGGGGAACTTTTTGAAGTTAAAATAATTGTGTGGTTACTGTGTTATTTAAATTTATTAAAAATTTCATAGTTTATTCTATTCTTGTGTTTATCCCAACATTCCAGATTAGGGAAAGGTCAAAATTCAATTTAAATTATATTTGTTTTTTTAAGTGATTTTGAATCCTCTTAGGAATAGCAGTAGAAAATATGAATCCATCTACTCACCTAAAAGCCCTATTTGAATATGGCAAAGGTTGCAAATTCAGAACTTGTTTGCTGATAATTTTAATTTAGTTGATTTGAAGTTCAGCTATAGTGCAAGACTGTCCACATTACTTAAGTTCGACACTAGGGCTTCTGAAACAGCCTGTAGAAGGAAGGTCTCTATTAGTTACAGAAAGGACCAATATACAGCCCCATATTTGCCTGTCCAAACAAAGAAGATTACTGTGGGCTGGGAGTCAGTCAGAAAGAAACAGTCATAAGATCTGGTGTAGAGGGCACTTAGATTCAGGAGAGTGTCAGGGAGACATGTTATGTGCCATGCAGAGCTAGCTTGACTAACCTGATTGTCATTACTGTAGCCAAGACCACAATGTGCCTGCCTACATCTTAATTATTCAACTTTATGGAGACAAGATGATGGTGAATAACTAGATCTGTGGTGAATAACTAGATGGTGAATAACTAGACCTTAGATATTAGTCCCCATTAGTACAGAATGGTATTTTCCAAAAGAGGATCTTAGCGGTTCAAAACGCACAAAATGTCATTTTGAATGAGTTCCAAAAACTGCAATAGCTGGGACATGTTGTTCCACTGCTCCATTTGCTGCAGGGGGGCTTGGGTTGGGCACAGGGTGTCTCAGTGTGGAAACACACTGAGACAGGGCAGCAACCAGCCAAGGGAGCATCCTGACGCACTGTGCCCCAGCCAGCTGGAGCAGGAATTTTTGTCCTGGTGCTGCAAATTAGCAGTGCTGTGCATGGTTTGATGTGCAACACATGTAGTTTGTAGTGCGACAAAGATGTTTGCAGCAGCACAAAACACATGTGCCTCTATGTCTGGATCTAGCTAATGATGCCAGAGCACGCTAGGTCCAGAATCAACATCGTATTGATATTTTTTGTTTCAGAGTAAAGTTTTGAGACATATTTTCTTAGAGCTTCATAGTTTGAAGTCTCCAAGGGCTTCTTACATGTTGTAAAAAAAGGTGGTAATGTTACTGAAGACTTGCTGTGTCAAAACCAACAGCTGTGAATGCATCTGAGGACCCTGCATTTGTTTGATTCCAGATCTGTTTCCTTCAGAACAAAAGATCTGCAGTCCAACAAAGCTTCCTGAAAAAGGGTGATTTTGAGCCTTCTCTTATGTTTCTCTAATGCCCAAGGCTATACAGGCCTAACGGCTCTGTTTGGTACGTTCTTGCCCTAAACATTTTATGCAGCTAACAATGACAGACATTTTCTTCTGAAAAGATGTACAGCTGCTTAAATCCTGACCTCTCTCATAATCTGGCATATTGCCATCAAATACAAGACTAGAATAAATTATACATTTTAAACAAATGGGTTTTACAACAGTAAATACATAATTATCTTACCTCCAATAAGTATTATGATTATATCAATTCTGTTCCATCTTTTAAGCACCTATGTGGAAATAGGCATCTAAGTACAATTCTATTTTGTCGTGTTTAAATCCTGAAACTCTATTAATTAATCTCCTTTTGTACCATTTTAAGATTGAATCACAAACAAGCAACAAAAAGGAGTAGAACTCACCCATTATTTTGCATTGTTTTTTCTGGGATTTGAGCATGATGGCATAGAATCACACTTACATTAACACACTTCATAGGTGGAATAGAACCTGGCCCTAAGTCTTTCAAGAAAGAGTAAAATTATGGAAAGTGTAGCTCCAAAACCTCTTATGTAGTTTGGAGAGCAAGTTAAGGTGGTTATATAAATGCATCTCCAATTTTGTTTTGATTATTTATTAACCTACTAAGTACTTTTCAGTTTGGGGGATAAAACAGATAAGATTGTTTGGAAAGACATTTGAACTCTGACTATGAATTTCTATAATTCTCTTCCAGAAGCTATTTGACAGAATTAACATTTCATTTTCTGCCTCTAATTAGTGCACTTTTAAACTAATACATTTGTGTAGGCTGTCAGTGATACTATATTCACTGCAATAGTTCAAAAGCCTAGTGTTGCTTGAGGGGTTTAGGTTGTAGCCGTGTTGGTCTAAGGACATAGGCAGACAAGGTTCCTTGGGTACATTTGATATCTTTTATTAGACCAACCCAAATAGTTGGAGAAAAGTTATTAAGCAAGCTTTCGGGTTCAAAAACCCTTCGTCAGGCTAAGGAAGTTTCAGCAGTTGGTGTGTGCTCTTCCTGGATGGAGTGACAAGTAAAGAAGCCAGGGGCTGGGCTGGGGAGTCAGTTGCCAGGCAGAATATAATGTATCAAAAATCCAATGTCTATGTTTAGTCCCTGATCTCTAGTATCCAGGAGGTTGATGAAATGGAGCTCATAGGCTCGTCTCTGGGAAGTGTTACGTAAGTTTCCCTTGAGGATCAGGACTGAGAGATTGGAGAGAGAGTGGCCCTCCTCTGAGAAATGTGCCCCACCGGTAATTGGGTATTTCTATCTTTGATAGATTTCCAGTGTGCGTTCATTCTGGTGCGCAGTTGTTGTTTGGTCTCTCCTACATATTTTCCATCAGGGCATTTGGTGCATTGGATGAAGTATATTACATTTCTGGAGGTGATGCTTGACAAATTTATGGACACCTATATCCAGGGGCACAGTATGGCAGCTGAAAAACTGGGGTAGTAATGATGCATGGGGTAGTGGTGACTTCCATCTGCTGGCTTGGCTGCATAGCTGATGTACTAGTTGTTTTTTTTTTTTGTACCCCTTCTCCCCCAATACAGTGCCCAAGATCACTGCCCCAGGAGTGTCATTTTCATTTCACTTAGTGGATGTGTCTAAACATGCACCTGACTGTGCAGTTGTTACTGTTCAGTCATTTATGACTAAATGACTGTGCAGTAACTGATGCTACTGCACAATCCCAGTGCCACAAGGGTCATTTCTGACCTTACTGCACAGTAGCAATGAGCTGTGTGATGCCACCACTACTGCACAGTAGCTCATTGCTACTGTGCAGTAGTGGTGGCATCACAGTTTGTACCCTTTGATGTTACATCACCATAGCTTGTTGCTATGGCTACATAGTGTTTTCTGTAGATGTGCCCAGTATGTCTATATTACCTAGAGATGACTACTGGATACACAGATGATGTCACACTGTCTGTATTATCACCAGGAAAATACAAAATTAGGAACAGAGTTGAAAGGCTAACGACCAGGGATCCAGGCTTTCTGTTTCTCATGGAAAAATGGACACCCCCCCCGCCCCCAAATCCCCTTTTAACAGAGTAAAAAGCAGATTTTTCATTTTAACAGTGATACCCATGGATTTTCTGCTTTTGCAAAAAGCTCTTTGCAGGCTGGCAGGGTCCCTTCACTTTGCCTGAGTAAGCCCTGTGGGGTGGGTGACTGCCAGGGCTGGGGGGGGAAGGGCTTGGGGGAAGGACAGGGTTGTGTGGGTGGGGGCTGAGGGATCAGGGAGGTGTCTGTGGGAAGCCCCATGTGCAGGCCTAGCCCAGTCTGATGGTGCATGGACCAAGGGCTGCTTGCCATCAAGCCAGGTGGAAAGCTGCACATGGAGGCACGGAGCCCCACACCATTGGGCCGGGAGGGCTCCTGCTTGCCTCCATGGGTGGCTTTCTCCTGGAGTACTGGAAGCCTCATGTGGGGGCATGGAGCCTGTCTGGCTCCCCATCCATGCATCATCAGGCCGGGTTGGCCACTCCGTGCCTCCACATATGGCTTCCAGCACTCCAAAAGGAACCTACACATGGAGGCATGGAGCCCATCCAAGCCAATGGCATGCAGCTCCCACCTGCAGTTCCATGATCAGCACATGCTAGCACAGAGCCAGCCTAGCATGGTCTGAAGGTGCATGCCAATGGGCCAGGCTGGCTCCATGTCAGCATGTGCAGCCCTGGGACTCAGGCAGAGCCTGCTATGGCCATGAGTGCTCCAAGGGCCTGCTGCCTCCTGCTGCTGAGCTGCTAGCAGCAAGGCACTGTGCACCACAAACCCCACACCCACCCACAAACCACACGTGCACCCACCCACCCACGCCTCCACAACCCCTCCACAAACCCGATACCTGCTGACAAACTCTACACACAGACCCACACCCTCTACATGTTCACAAGTCCCCCCACACACCCCTCCAACCATACAATGTACCTGCATATATATCTAAAGAAGATTCAAATAGTGTTATATTTAGTTTAATTAAAAAAAAAGATAAAAGCAATTTATTTTGCATAATTTTAAGTTTTCCTGCACATAATTTTGGATTTTTCTGCACATAATTCCCTGGGATGTGCAGAGTGGTCTCAGCAGGAGCTATGATTTTCCATGATGAAAAACCCAAAATCAAATGCAAACTATATAAGTACCGTAAAAGCTCTGTTATCCATCATCCCCCGGGAATGGGGGGGGGGGGGGGGAGAGAGAGAAACTATAAGAGGTGCCCCTAGAGAGAGAAACTATAAGATTTTTTTCAGCGCAAAAGAACTTGTGCTGCTCAACTTCTTCAGCATGCTTGAAAATCTATCCCTAAATGTATTGCCCAGAGTCATACAGGGTGCTCAAGATCTAGTTAGCCCAACCCATATATTCTAAGTACAGTTCCATTGCTTTAATAAGACCATCCTTCCCCACCAATATTTCCCCACTCTTCAAATGGATAGTATGAATCTTTTCTATGAAAGGATTATAAAGTACATAAAATTATTAAGGTAACTTTGGGAACAAAATTTAGGACCAGCTTACTCTGAGCTGTGAATAAATTTTAGCAGATGGAAGTAGAGGATCTCTTCAGCACATCTTATTTTCAGCTGTAGGGCTGTTCAAAAAAAGGTCAGATGCAATTATTTTTTTAATAAAGAGAAATGTGTGTTTATTCTTTCTCCCTCTCACTCACAAATGGCACAATTGTTTTTGCTCAAACTTTCCATTAAAATTCACCTCCAGGCAGAGACCAAGCATTGAAAATTTTCAGCCTGAAAGGTGAAGGTTTCAGAAATTAATGAGCAACTGAAAACAGGGATTATAATAGAAACTTATGCAAACTCATCTATAGCAGGTCATGACCAATACGCTACTGTAATAACAAAGATTTATCCTAATGCATCTCCAATGATAAGGCAAGAACCTTAAGGAAACTTGTGTATTTCAAAGCTGTCTTTAAATACCAAGGTAATCTAGTTGGGTTGAAATCTGCAGGGTTACGAGATTGTCATAAACTTCAAAATATATTTTTAAAAATTCACTCAGTTACCCATTTTGGTATGTGTTAATCCTCATTTTTCTTTCTGAAGTGTAAGGCCATGCTATGTGCTATTGCCAGATTTGCTAATTTTTAAGACCTCTAGGCATAGGCTGCAGAGTGTGACTAAGGCAGAAAGGTCCCAGAAGACTGCCTGAGTGACCGTAGCATGAACCTTCACAGATGCAACAGCTAGCTTGGCCAGCAAAGCGAAAAGAAAACCATTTTATATATTTAATTGGGCACAATCAAACAGAGCACTAGGCCCAAAAAGAAACACTACAAGGAAGAACCATACATCAAATTATCAAAATACTCAGTATTGTAGCTTCCTCTTAAAATAATTAGAAGTAGTAATTGCTGTGTCCAAATGTATTGAATGTCATTTTGCTATAATAGATGTATTTTTGTTAGAATACTTAGATAAGTTGTAAAAATAAATCAGACTTGTCAGACCATAAAATAATGTAGAGAAATAGCAGACTAGTGTTAACAGCATTCCACAATGGGAAGGAAAAGGAGATAAAGAATAATCCCTGCTTTCCCAAAGATATACATCTCAACTAATTGACACCTTGCAAGTCCATAAATAATCTAGTTAAATCCAGTTGTAAAAGTTACAGTGAGGCAAAGAAATTTAAATAAAACCAATTAGAGATTATTGGACATAGGCCGGAGGGAAATTTGGACTTTTACATTTTGGGACTTCTACCTTTGGACTCTTATATTTCGATTTCTCTGAGGTTCAGCCAACCAACTCCAGTTCCCCAGGGGAACAGAGAAGCTTGGACAGTGGACCTGTTTTCTCCCTGAATCCAAGGTTATCTAAGCATTGTCTTTATTGATCTAAATAAGACTTTGCTATTGCGTATCCTAATAAAGCTTTCGAGTTATGACTGAAATTGTTCTGACTGTATCGTTAGTTTCACTCTCAATCACAGTTCAAATCAAGTGTAACAGAAGATACCCAAAATATATAGAACAATACAAATTATTGATCCATTACTGTGGCCCTCAATTCAATTAAACAGACAAGAAAAGGTGATGGAGCAGCTAGAGGGAATAATCTGGGAGGGTAGTTAAAACAGCAGGAAACAAAAGAGTGTTTTGACACAACCATTTCAATAATGTTAAGTATAAAAAAGGGATACTTTTTTTCTTCTGTTTCTGGGTACATGTGTTTTAATGCATGAATTACAAGGCTTATATTCCTATTGTGTTATTCTTGATTTCAATGCTATGTAATTCATTCATCCTTACAACTTTAAAATGAAAAATTTCTTATTTATTCTATTAATATTTCTCTGTTCTCTAAATTAGATTTCTGCAGTGAAGCAAATCCATGGTCAAAGAGAATTATATTTTGCAAAATATGTATATCATGCCATTTAAAATCCAATACAAGAGTGCCCATATTCATCTAGTTTCATATCATTATTTCGCTTGGGAGTCATTCCTAAATTCAAACTGCACAGGAAGTGTAGGACCTGGCCTCAGACAGTTGGCATTTTTTCCTGTTTGGCTTTACATATAAAACATTTACATAAATCTGATAGTAATACTCTCTGTAGAATTTTTTATGAAGTTAACCAACAATACACAGATCAACCTTAGATGAAAGCTATCAATTAATCCAGCATTTTTTTTTACATTTTGAGGAAGATGAATGATTATAGAATCAGAATAATATTCATTTAAGAGCCAAAAATATTTGTAAAGCATTTGTTCATGTAATTGCTATACATAGTTGCTATTAATGAGTGTTCAGCATAGAGCTTCTGGAACTTCCGAATTAGTTACCTTTGCCCAGGGTTAAGAAAAACAGAAAAAAAATGTAGCTACAGAGAGAGAAGGAAAGAAGAACGAGTCTCTCTTTGATGATCCCACATAGAGATTACAAAATAAACTTATTTAAAAAACAGATCTTCTTTCTGGATGGCCATACAAAATATTATTCTTCACCTCCCCCCAAAAAGGAAAACAAACCCAAACTTATTCTATTATCCCACTATTAGAGAAATTATCTTGAGTTTAAGGGGATAATTAGCAAATGATCATGTTAAGTGACTCAAATTATACAGAAAGTAAATGTTAGGGCTGTTTTTCTAAGTTATGTTTTCAAAAACTTTTTTTGTAAAAGGAAACAAGTTTTCAGTTACTGGTAATTATTTCTTATAAGTATCTGCTGTCCATAGATTTTAAACAGCATTAATTCTCCCCACCCACCAACTAAAACCCAAAACAATCTGTCACAAATCTGATATATTACTATTCTGAAATGCAGCAATGAAGCGTTAAAGGATTTGTGTTTATGGTATTTCACTTGCCCACTCGGTTCCATGTTCCCTATTTGGTCTGTATCTCTCATGGGTTACTATGGCTTTATAACTTCCATGATGCAGTCAATCCATTCACAAAAAAGGGAGACTGATGTAAGAAGACAAGGAAGGGTTGTGCCCAGGGTTTGAATTGCACTTTGACTGTTGGTGGCGGGGTGGGGTCTGAAAAAATATTAAGCCCATTCATTGATTAACAAGTCCACCTAAGTGAAGGAGAAATCTGATCAGACATCCCATATGTTATGATTTTCAAATCTTACAGCTCTCGTTTCTTATGAGAGGTGTCACGGCAGGGTCCTTCAGGAGGGCCGTGATCTCCGAGGTCCCTCGCTCCGTGTCAAGGCCGGCCCAAGGCACCCTCTTATTCTCGCCCACCACGTCTTGCTGGAAGATATGATTGGGAGGCTGCCTATGACTCCCTGGGCACGGCTACTCGGGACCTCTGTCTCCGCGTGTTCCTGGACCCCCCCTGGGGGTCTCCCGGTGTAATGGGTGCTCCCCAAGCCTTATGGGCTATGCGTGGCTCCTACCAACCCCTAATACCACGCCCCAAGCCTCACAGAGGTACTAGACATTCGACTGTCAACATAACACGCCCCTTCTCCCGGGCCTCCTCTGTAATCTCACCCACTCCTGGGCCTCCCCTGTAATCTCGCCTACTCCTGGGCTCTCTCTAATACCCAGCTCCTTGCTGGGGACTCTCATCAAGCCCACTCTGGGCCTTCTCTAAAAGTGTCGTCCCGCTCAGGGACCCTCTAACAGGTCTCCGGTCCTTCAGGCCAACCGCACGGGTACCCTCTCTAATCCAGTCTCATCGCACTGCTATCCCCTCTCCTCAGGAACAACCACAGCACCTTGCCTCTGTCTGAGGGGTGTTGCTGCACTAGCCTACAGCCGTGCTCGCTACGCCCGTCTTGGGCTTCTCAATATGGCGCTCCCCCTCTCCAGGGCTCGCCGTGCCCACCTTGGGCTTCTCAATATGGTGCTCCCCCTTCCTGGGGCTCGCCACATCTATGCTAGGGCTTCCTAGCAGTGCCCCCTTCTGAGGCTCATCATGCCCACACTGGGGCCTCACAAAGCCTCCCCTCTCTGGGGCTGGGGTCTACGTACCCCGCACACAACCCGGGGTCTCTGTTCCCTGCCCACAACCCACTGGTTGTGCTCCTCGCCGCCAGTCATGCCTTCACTGGCACCGGGGTCCCCATACCACTGGGGTTCCCCCTTAAAGTACTGCACGCTCACTCAGGTGCTGGGGCCCCACCCCTCTAGGGTCCCTATGAGGCCTCCTCCAACCCCTACAGCCTCACCCAAACCTCCGGTGTAATAGCAGAGCCAAACATAAACTTGAGCCTCCTGGCTGTAACTCAAACATGAAAGCCCTATGGCTATAACAACATTGCTCCATATAACAATGGTACTTGCTACTAGGCTCCTCTCCGCATCCTCACTCCCAGAGCTCCTGTCTCTCCAACTGCTGGCAGGGAACTGCCAGCCTGGCCTCAGCCCTAGGCTTTATGAGGGCCAGGCCCTGCCCCCTTCTGGCCAGCTGATCCTTATTAGTTGCCCCGGCAACTAGCAGCTGTGCTCATTAGGCTCTGCCAGGGCTCTCTCCCTGGCAGTTTCTCTTCTCTAGGAGCAGGCACTGAGGTGCCCTGCGACAGGAGGGCTCAGCCCCCCGCGCTCCCCCTTAATTTGCACCCTGGTTGTGCCTTACAGACTAGCTAAATCATATATATATATATATATGATTTAGTTAGTCTGTGAGGCACGACCTTACCCTGCCTTCTTGAGATACACACACACACACACACACACACACACACACACACATATATTTATATTTATATTTATATATATATATATAGATCATAAACTTTTATAAAGCCAAGATTACTTCACGACAGCCATAGAGCAATATATAGAAGAGGGATTTGAATGCAAAAGGTAGGAATGGAGGTGGGGGGGGGGACGGGTCTGGGAGAGGCATACAAGCAAGCAATAAACCCATAGGAACAAAGGGGTCACAAAAGCTAATCCAGGTAATGGGATTCTGATGTATCAGGAGACATACAGCTTGACCGCTTTTTTCTCAGGAGCATAAATCTATTTCTGACCACTTCTGAAAAAGCCACACTGTCTTATTGAATTACACGTAGATTAAACAATTTTATTGTGTATATTTACTGTTGTTGCATATTTCAGGACAGTCTTAAAGAATAAAGGTCTTGTCTCACAGAACTGAGTCAGCACAGGCAGTTATAGGATAGGATTTCCTACATACTTCATGAATATATATGCAGGGACAATGTCAGGATGATGGAAAAGTTCTCCATGTCCAGATATTTTTGTTCTTCTTGCTTGTCAATTAGAAATTGTTGTTATTGCCATATATTTGGGATACCAATGGCATCTGAACATAGAAGACCAGATTGTATACCATTATTGGGCATCTATGTGGACTTAGCTGCCTCAGTGTAATTCTATTCCAGCCTGTTCAAATCTCTGAAAATTCAGTAATATATCTATTTTTGTAACACATTGCCATTTCAGCCTTAACACTGAGTCACAAAAAAGCAGCAAAGAGGTAGATCTCTCCACCTATCACATTAACAGGTTTTGGAGAGTCAATCAGTGTGGAATACTATACTTAGCTACCTAAATCCACCTATAGGTGGAATGAAATCTGGTCTAAGTGAAGTGCAATTTTTGGAATCTGGAAATCTGATTATTGGGAAACGGACTGAGAATACCAATGATTTATTTTAAAACAAGAACTCTCCCCACCAAAGTAAATTCAAAATGGTCACTAAAGGTAAAAAATGTCCTGTTTATAGGCCATTGAGGTAGCTGTTTTTTTTGTGGGGAGGTTGTTTTGTTTTAACTTCACCATGAGAAGTATGCACTATGGCCACCACCACGCTCTGGCTGACTTTTACCCCCAGATAGTTCCTGGTATCCATTGGATAGGAGACTAGTTGGACCTCAGGGCTATATTGGAAATAGAAACAGTGAGTGGACATCTACCACCCTCACCTGGGATCAAATGCAGGTTTTTCTATTCCATAGCCAGTCAACAGGAGAAAATCCTGGATTTCCCCAAAACACAGTGCAGGAGCAGCAATCTGCACTGCAGGGGTGGTTGCACCCTCTGCTCCCAGCCTTCTCCACCCCCTACCACTGTAGACCACCCATGGTGCAGGAATCTCTAGGGACTTTTTAAAGTCCTTAAAGCAGATGAAAATCCCCACATCCCTTTCCCTTCCTGCTCAAAGACACACCCCTTCTCCTCCTCTTCCCCTTCCCCCCTCCACTTTTCTACTTGATGCGGCTGCTTTCTCCACTGTTTGTGGGTAAGGAAGCTGTAGAACCAATTGGGCTGAGTGGGAGCTGGATTCATCAGTGGAGGAGAAAAGGCAACAGGGTGCAGGCAAAATAGTTCTCTCAATTCTGTTGGATCACAGTGGAAGGAAGGGGAATCTCCCTGTTCATCCCTTTGTGCTGTCCTTGTCCCCAGCTGAGTCCACTCCCATACAGTGGGCAGGAATGACAGAGGGGAAATGTGGTTGGGTGGGAAGGGGGAGGGAAGGGGTATGCCTTGAGCCAGAAGGCGAAAGGAGGGAGGATTTTCACCAGCTTTAAGGACTTAAAATCCCTGGAGACTTCTGTGATTCAGTTCAATCCAAAAGGGAGTGTAGTCATACCACTGCAAACCCTCTGCATCCACTCCTGTCAGCCAGCCTATCAACTGAGCTATGCAACTCCCTCCAAGTGGCTACTACATGTTAAAAAAGCACCAAAGCTTCCCCCGCATTAGTAATATCATGAGCCATAAAGTCCTTGATCTAGTTATGAATCTTAACTGACAAATCTATGCATGGCGTATATATGGTCACTACAACCAAAATCTGAATGCATATATTTTTCTTCTGATATCATCTAATTCCCCATTGTTTTCCAGGTTTGAGGTCAATTTTCAGATGTATCTTCATTATACTAAAAATCATAGGAACAGCCATTTAATTCAGGAGTTACTGCAATGAAATAAATGGAGTTAAAACAGCATGAGGTAAGAATTAAATTCAAATGATTACAAAGGGAGACTTATATATCCATATAGTAAAGCATGAATAATGTATAAAATATCAACGTGCTATTATTTCATGAAATGTTCACTCTTCTGCTTAAACATTTGACAGTTAATTAGTTTTACATTATCTATTTGTTGCCTATATTCCTTAAATGCTTATAATATATATGTTTCACTGCTGTGATTTGTACTGCTTGATGTCTGATATTAAAGTGTTGCATTAGAATCTGTCAGAAGTGCACAGACTACAGTTAGGAATGAATCACAGATGCATATTCTATTCCTCAGTTTTTCAAAAGAAGCAAATATAGTTACTGGAGGCAAATTCAAAATGCATAATTAAAAAGTTAGGATTAACCACACTTTTCCATTCATTTAATTGATGTTTATGAATATTATTCTTTAATGACCAGGCATACATTTTTTTTTAATTAAATATGAGCTACAGGGCCATTTGCAAATTTACATATAGTACATATTGTATAGAATTCACTTTGAGGTAGAGAAACTATTTCATATGAAACTGACTGACCCATTTTGTCTCATATTTATGTAAGTGACTTCTTATTTTGAGTGTGGGACCGTATATTTTCTGAAATACATTTGCGCACGAACAAAGAAATGTGTTGCAGATGAAAGGGAATTAAATGTGTGAATTAACAATACATGTTATATACTATAAGCATTTGGAAAAACCCTTGGTAGTAATGATAATTTTTAACCATTTTTTTTTGTTTCTTTCTCTAAACCAATAGACAATGTTTACAATAGGAAGGAAGTTTGAGGACATGCCTGAATAGCAGAAGAAATGAATACAAGAATATTCTGACACCACAGAATTTATGCTTCTCTCAATTAACGTGGCAGAGGATAGTCAATCAGACAAATATCTACCTAGGAACATTGGGAGAGAACTCTATTTCATCCTACCGACCAGCTTCCTAGCCACCTACATTCTGTGGGATCAGGCCTAGGTCATATTTGGAGCATCTACACTTTGCTCCCTTTCACTTACTGTAAATGAGCAGGTGTTTGGAATGAAGAAATAATCTATGCTACTGGATGGCCTGGTAAAGCTCACACAAAACTGCTATTTTGACTTCAGGCCACTGGTATCTTTAATACTTAAAAATGATCATTTTTCATCTCCTGCTTAAAGCATTCACTGATAGGTTCTCTGATGACTAATAAGACCTCTTTTTTTTAACTTGGAATGAGCAGTGACAGACTGGACAGCTGATATCTTCAATGGAAGCAGGGGCGGGGAGGGTTGAACAAAAAGCCAAGACTACTATCAGTACAACCCTGAGATATTCACTCTCAATGCTAGTTTCCCATCATGAATCATTTTGCACTACATCTTGCACTCATGGTGTGCATCCCAAGGAGTGAGCACATGTTGTTTGAGGCACCAGAAACTGCATGCAGCACATTTGCAATGCAGCAGGTTTTTTGACACTGGAAGACTCTGGTGTAAAAATAAACAAACAAACCAAAATGTTGCTTTAAAAAAAAAGCAAGGTGGTGCACATGGCACAGTGTGCACTGCTAGAAACCAGAGCCTGGCTGTCCATAGCCACACTGGCTGTCAGCGAGGCTCCAAGTGGCTGGATTGCTGTAGCTGCTGCTCCAGAAGGCCCCCAGGACCTTAGGTAACGCTTCCGGGGTGAGCATAGATGCTGGCCACAGCCTCCCCTACACCACCCAGATCACTTTGTCATGAGCCAGAGCATGTGTGCAGGGGCATGCCCATGGACAAATAGTGCTATTTGTCCCACAGGAAACTCATACCCCTGCACATGTGCATTCCTTAGGATGTACCCTTGGGCTTGCTTTTCCCAACTTAGACCAATTGGCTTTTACAGTATTCAGCCTGCTTTTCTGAAACATGGATCATTTCATTTAACAGGGAATTTATTTCAGAATCCGTAGTGGGAGGAGTCATTTGGATGAATCCCATACACTGTTTTAGAAGAGTGATTTTCAGTGAGGGTGCTTTGGGATGCCACACAATGTTATCCCCGTTATATTTGCAAACATGGTTCACAAGACAAACACAGAAATTTCAAATAGGAATCCACTGGGTTACAAACCTATTGACCTGCTGTGGGTTTTTTGAGTTCTTTGCAACAGCTAAACTGTTCTGTTATTTTTCTGTAGTAAAAAATGAGAACAAACTAAGAGCTAGGGGGTGCCTTGAATCTATGAAGGTTCAGGACTACTGCTTTGGAATAATCATAAAAGTTCTACATGTCATTTCATTCATTTTATTTGCCTTCATGTTCCACCAGATATCATGCTGCACCTCTTTTTACAGCATGTAGAACTCTTTAATCCAACTAAAGAGCTATCTCTAGTTGTCGTCAAATATAAAAACAGGTAAAATCTCTCAGCAAGACATCTTTTTCTAGCCTCATGGATCTCATTAAATCAGTCTTGATGTTTCTAGACTGCTCAACCCAGAATATTCAAAGCAGCTGTGTAGACAGTATCCTTGAAATGCTTCAAGCTTCAGCTTTGACAGACATTGACATATTCAGCTCTTTTGCCACTATTTTGCATAGTTCTTGCTTTGCAATATCAGTTTCCAGTATTTTGTCATTTAGGGTTTTTTTTAAGGATCTTTTTGCCTTAAGATCTTAGAGGTGGTTTGACATGAATGTTGCCCTTTGCGCTGACGAGGCACAATGTTTTAATCATCTCATGGACTTGTTAATACTAGGATAGTTCATGTCTCTCTGCCTTACACTGATGTAATCAATCAAATATGAATGTTTAGAACAAGGGTTAATCAAAAAAGTTTGGTTCTTATTTGCGAGTTAAAAAGTAGCATCTGCAGCTATAAAACTCTTCAGCACACATCTCAAGAGTAGTATGCCATTACTGTGGCACTTTCCAGTGTCATGTTTACCAGCAATACTCTACCAGGTTTGATACTATGATCTAACACGGTACCAGAGAAAGTCCAGACCTATGTAGAACTTCTAAATCTCAATAGGGTTTATCAGGGTTAGAGAGTGGTAACAGATAACTGTGACATAGTGGATCTAATAATGAAACCAACTTCAACTGTTCAATGATCTTTAGAGTGAGCACTGCAAAAGAAAGAACAGACTCCCTAAATTTAATTTCTGCTTGGATGTGATTAACCTGAAGTCAGGCAGGAAGTAGAGCAGTGTGGCGATCACTGGATTCAGTGAAAACAAGTCAGGCATGAATGAGAAAAATTAAACAACTTTTAAATGTGAAACAGTAGGTGAGATTCTCAATCCTTTAATCTCTAGCTGGCTACTTCCTAACTGAGATACCATCTTCGAATTCTCAACTAAATTAGACAGTCTCTATAATTTATCACTACAGGCAGGGTGCTAACTTAGGATATACACAGGTGTTCAGGACATCTGGCATAGTAGTTAGTTGCTTACAAATGCTCATGCCTCTGAACCAGTTACTCTCTTAGGTGCCACCCTGCTTGCCTTCTGTCTGATCATCTGCAGCAATGTAGATTATGTATATGACCAATTCTTTACTAACCACTGAGTTCTTCAGGTTAGTCAGAAAGACTGCTGTTAATAAATGCTTTTATGTTCTAGGTTGATATTTAAAAAAAATGTAAATTGTATTTTATTATTGTTTTAATTATGCTAATGGGATTACTGGTAGGCTGACCACCCAGTAGATAAAATGACACTTCAAATATTTCACATGGATCTAAATTACAAGTTGGTAAGTGCTTATGACAGACTTATTCCAGTGGAAGATCTATTCTATTCGAAGAAATGGAAATAGATTTAAAAGGAAGTTATTTCCTAAAAACATATCTAGGGAATGCAGCTAAATCTAGGGCAGCAAGGAGGAGAAATATATCCTCAGCCCTTTAACTCCCATGCAAGGGAAGAACAGTATAGTCCCAGAAGTCATTTGGGAACTGCTTTGGAAAGGGAGAGCCTCTTGGCAGCCATCCACCAGGTAGAAACAAGGGAAGAATCATAGCCTGCCTCATACAAGTTATTGCTAGATACTTCCTAGCCCTAATCTAATTGAATACTCTTTGTGTCTTGTTTTCTTTTTTATTTCCTGAATGTTCAAGACTAGATCAGTAAACTATGTTTTGAAACTAAAGAAACCATGGACATGGGAACTGAAATATCTTCTGAAAAATCTGTGTAACATGTTCTGTGCCTTTTTCCTCTGTTGCCTGCAGTTTATGTATTGCAAAACCACCGATCTTTCTGTGTAGCTAGGCATACTGTAGCCTTCAGGGGTAGGAACAGCAGGAGACTTTGCAGCAGGAGACTTTGCTCCATGTAACACATCAGTTGTGCTAGAAACATTACTCTACTAGACACAAAATACCAGTTTCTCCATACCCAACTGGAAAAGGTTTTTCTAGTACCCACACTGCAAAAGGTTATATATTGTTGTTAGAGATATCTAGTATGTAGGAAATTATCAGCACATTTCACTAAGATCCACTTGGGGACAAAAAGATATCACTTATATTAAAAATGATTTTACCTACTGCTATGTTGAATTTCTAAGAAGCAAGCATATCACTGTACTCCATAGCAAAAGCAGTAATTCTGTTTAATTTGGCATATACTGTATATCAAGTGATTGCCACATCAAAGCACTATAAATGTAAATTGGTCAAATATTGTAATGCTTGAGATGATTCTTATTTAAAACCAAATCCTAAACATGAAAGAAATGCTGGACTACTACAATCTGTTCCCAAACCACATACGATTTATTTATATAGCAAATAAAAAATATTCACAATTATTTTGTTAATAAATATGAAAAAAACCTCAACTTCCACTGCCTTGATAAGATGACAGCTCCAAGCTTCATTAAGTCAGGTGCCTTGCCTTTGGCAATAGACAGTATCTTTTAAATGGTGAGACTATTGAGGAATTCACATTAAATAATTTTGATTGTCTCTTATTAATTAAGATCATCTCACTAATTGCTTGTCTTAACATGACAGAAGACAGCTCTTTCCCTCACAGATTGGACATTACATAACATCAAATCAGTCACACTGAAATGAAACATTCCTGTAGCTGTTGCAAGTATGTTCACAAGTCTACAACAATAGAAATTTATCAAGAGACGTCTGGTCTTAATAACAAATCTGTCCATATATTTCTTGCACAGTCTGTTTTAATATCATATTGATGTATTTCTTCAAATATGTATCACAGAGAAGTGAAACCAGAGAACCTATTTTGTTACACAGAAAATGATACATGTTTGATCAGAGTAAGCTATTGCTGTTTCTTGGGCCTTTGACCTCAAGTGGTTGTCAGCAACTCAGATGCTACCCTCAGGACAAGATATAACAACCTCACTTGTGATACGCACAGTATATAAAAACCTGAAACTGGCTTGCTGCTTTATTCTAAGATGTCTATTGGAGGCAACAAGAAATGAAATGAGTAACAGAGAACTTGTGATATAGCACTTTCCCTAACAGAAATAATGTTAGGTTAGGACAAAGCTTTATTAAACAAATAAGTACATTTATAAAATTGTCTTGTATTGGTCATGAAACATTTCAGATAACATTTAAAAATCAACAAAATCATATTTATAACATGTAAAGATGAAAAAAGTGGGTATAGAATGACAGCATGTATTTGTAAGAATCTATAGTGTATATATAAAATGGACATGGAAAGTGTCCCTTCCAGCATTTACCTAAATCAGCAGTCCACCCATTAGAAAAAATATTTAGAAAGAGTTGCATGAATATTTAAGCTTTTAGACAAACCTTTCTTTTCCCTTGATTCTCTTTGTCACTTGAATTATATCTACCATGTGGTTGGAAACATTGTCTCAAAGTAAATAATATATCTACTATTAACTCAAACTTCAATTTTCAATAATATCTTCTAAAATTTTCAGTTTTCACATTTAGTACAAGAACCAGTTCTATTCACTGGGCACTTCTTATATCTCATGGTTTTTTAAGAGAAACATTCCTTCCCGCCTCTCCTGCCTCCTTTACCCAGAAAAGTGTCTGAATGTTGAGATTTTCCAGAAGCTACTCACACTAGCATGCTTTCAACATCAGCATCTGGTTCAAGGCCCATTATGTTGGTCATCATTTCAAATTTGTGCACCTCCTTTTACTTTAGTGGACGTACTTCCAGTTTAGAGGACTGAATTGGAAAAGAATTCGAACTAAAAACAGAATATAATAATTTGAGGTAGACAACTACATTTCATTCTTACAGGATATCATGAAATGGCTTCATATTCTGAACAGAAATGAAAGGGTAGCACACTATGCAGTACATGTGCACTTTAAATGACTCACCTTCTGTAATACAAGGAGGTAATGCAGTTTCCTACCCATTACATTTCCTAGCTGAAATAAAAGGCCTGCATACAAAATGTTATTTTCTAGTTGATTATTACAAACTTTAAAGTATGGAGACAATACTTAACTGGGAAAGGAAATCTCTGGACAGTTATCAGTTAAGGATATGACAAACTACTAATTGATTTTTCAAAAGTAGAAAAAAAAAAATCTTACACCTATGTGAGATAACAGGTGTACAGGAAAATGGACCAGAGTGAGAAACTTGAGCTCACCACTGCCATCAGATTTTAGCCTACAGGGTTAACAAATATGCCAATAAAGATTTCCACAGATGAAAATTAACATGTATATCCAGTGAATGAGGTAATAATATTACAGAAGCATGACATTTAACAGTATTTCTCTTGCTTGGCTGGATACAATTAATAATCATAAAAATATAGACTGCCCACCCCTTCTACTGTCATACATGTTTTTTTCCAAGAAGGAAGCTCAGTTTACTTCAGAATACTAATGTGAAAATATAAATACAACTGAAAGATAAAGTGGTAATAAGCATTACAATATAATTTTATCCCATCCCATCTGCCTTGAAAAACCACAGGTCCAATCTGGGACAAAAACATCAGGCACTCAAGTTTTTCCAACCCCCCTTTTTAGATGAAGCAGTTAGAGGCTACACAAAAATAAAATGGACTTGTAGAATTAAAATACAATGCAAGATGGGACAGGGGAAAAGAAGGTCAACAGGATTGTCTACTAATAAGACATGAACTCGCATCACTTAATGTTCCCCTTGTAATCTGTCAAACAGTGTAAGTTGGTGAGACAAACCGGGTCAGAGTGAAAAGTAAACTATGGAACTTTTGCAAAATTTCAAAGAAACTATAAAGACCAGTTCTAAAGATAAGTCTTTTCATCCAATGAGTTCTGTGACAGAGTGGGTATAATATGCAGCACATTACTTAACATTGCTTGCATTATTATTCAAATGAACAATGTATTTTAAAGTTTAGTTTATCTGGGCTAGTATAAAACCTGGGCAGAATTTAGTCTTCATTTTGTAATAACTAGACACACACACACACACACAGAGCACAATAACTTTAGTTTCAATAATTTTAATGCTAAAATATAGATGCCTATACACTAAGGCCCCCTCTACATGGTATAGGTATCACATAATTAACTGGTTAATTGTGCAATTACCTTAAGACCAGCTGTGTGTGCAAAGTGGCTATCTCATGATAAAAAGCTCTAACTACCTATGAAGTTAGACCTTGAAAATTAGTACTAACTTCATAGTTGGTTGCTATTGAGCTTTTAATTTGCATGGACAGCAGTCTCCTCTGCCACTGGGAGATGAAGCTGATAGGGCTCTTAGTTACAGAAGTGTACTATGCATGAAACCCCTGAACCCTAGGAATCACAGCTATTATGATCCCCAAAGTTGGGGGAAGGCAAGAAACCCCCAGCCCACATGGGGCTCTTGGTCCTAGCTGTACCTCATGGACAGCTGGGAGTGAAAGTCCGACAGCTGATGCAACTCACAGTGCCAACAGTACCCCAGGGCTCTCAGTTGCAGCAGTGTGTGAGGTGCAGCTGGGACCAGGACCCCCATTAGAATCATAGAAAATTAGGGTTAGACAGGACCTCAGTGTGCGGGCCAGGAGTGGTCCGAGGTTCTCAGGGGCGTGCGGCGCGGGCTGTGGCCAGCAGCCCTGGCACAAGGGTTGGGGAATGCAGGCCGGCGGACTAGAATTAGGCATGGATACTTAGCGGTTGATTAAAGATTATTTTACTTACACCAAAGATGGTCGCGGTGCAGGCAGGAAAACTTGCTTGAGTTGCAGTTACAGACAGAAAAGAAGAGAAGCGGACAAGAGTTCCTTCCACGCGAACCTCTAGCCCAATCTGGTTGAAGGCTCTAAACACGCGAGCCCGTCGTGTCAACCGAAGAAAACAACTTGGAGAAAGAGCTCTGGATACACTCACACGAAGTTTGCTAGGCTCCGTGGAACTTCCGCGTAGGGAAGGGGTTCGTCGAGGGATCGTTCGGCGACGGGGAGAGGCCAGAGGTTGATCAGACCCCTATAGCCTTCTCAAGATACACGCTGGGTCCAATAGGCTCCGCAGCGCTTAGAGATCTTCACGAGACGTGAAGTTCTCCTCCTCCTGATGGTTGTGGAGTCCTCCAACTTGGGTGGAAACCGCTCAAGCCTCTTATACGGCTAGCAAGCCAATCACTAGCTGCCACGTGGGAATAATTTAGAAACAGCCAATAGTGGGACACAAATTTGCATGCGGGTGGCAGGAACTCCTTTTCACCATGCATTTCTCTTTGCAAATAAGAAATGCACCCTGCAAAGAAAGCTACGAGTGGCGGGAAATAATTTAGCAGTGCCGAAGCACACACAAACAAAAATCACACCCTTGGGTTGTGACATCCCCCCTTGCTGAAGGCACAGCTGAATTATGCTACACGTTCGTCACTCGGGTGATCGAGAGCTCTTACCACGGGTCGTTGAACTAAACTGGTAAACACAAAATTCGCTAACATAGAAGTTCGTCCTCTAGGGATCGAATCAAATAATAACCAGCACAAATACATATACACATAATCAGATTCATAACAAAGAACTGCACTATCAGGGCTTCAGTGGGCATCATGGCGAAGTCGTGCGTCAAGCCCTCACTTTCTCAATGATGTTATCCTTCTTGGGGCTTCTCTCCGCCATGTACTCTGAATTCCGGATCTGTAAACAAATCTCTCAAAAAATAAGTTAACGTATAACAAAATATTTACAAAATTTACACACAACAAGGCGGTTAGTCAAGCTCAAACTCCATGGACATGAGTTCCAGCCATGAGACTATAGCCTCGTCAGATTCAATTTCAGATTCTTTGTACAGCTGCTGTAATTCCGTCCAAGCACGAATGCGACTGGTGGTGGCACAAACTCCATCTTGCGCATCAGTTACTGGGTTGATTGTGGCTACAGGACGAGCTGCTCTTTCGGGAGTCAATGTTGTTACAGGCTGAACTACTGCTGCGGGAGTCATTGCTGCTGTTATTACTTCAGGCAGGAGGGGCGGATGCACTCCTCCGCTTGAGTCTCCCTTCCGTTGGCATGGAGGCATGGTCGCTGGAAATGACGCTGCGTCGGTGGGCGGGGTTGCTGACCGAACTCTTGCGGGTTCCTCCGAAGCTCCACCCTTCTCTTCTGGTTCTTCCACGCAGTCTCCCTCTTGCTCGGTGCCATCTTGTCGTGGCGTTTCAGGATTCTCTTTCGCAGCTGCTTCTTTGATCGCTTGAACGGCCATGAGCAGCTGGGCTTTTAAACTTAAATTCTTCTGCATTAAATCGGTTACAGTACGAAAAGTTGCAGTTAGCACTCCCCCCTTGTCGTATTGTGGGGCCACCCTCTCATCCACGGCGCGTTCCTCCGTCTCCAGATCTTCACGGAGCTCGGATGGAAGCTCGCGACCCCTCAATCTAGACACCAGCATAAAGGGGGTGAACCGGTCGAACGGCACTGGTTCTTCAATTTCCAGAGCACATCTTAGGCAATGGGCACAGTCCCAGGTGAGGGTCGAGTTTAAAGCGCCTGCCGGGTTGACTCTGGCGAGGGACACAGTGTCAAGGGGCCTGAACAGGACCCACTCATCACCCATTATACACCTGAATGCCGCAGGGTGCAAATACACTTCCCTCTCTTTCGGGGCTCCATCTTCGGGAGCTCCCTCTTCTCCCCTTAGCGAAAGACGTCCGCTGATAAACCTCTCACCCGTTCCACCCGCCTGGTGGTAAGCGATATGTGCCTCCAGTTCCATAAAGCTTTCTACTTGGTGTTTTCCACTGCGCCAAGGGCAGTTCTTAACTAATTCTAGCTCCAGCGTGCCTTCCCCTGATCCCATCCTCGTCGCCATGTGCGGGCTGGGAGCGGTCCCAGGTTCTTGGGGGCATGCAGCGCGGGCTGTGGCCAGCAGCCCTGGCACGCTGGTCGGGGAATGCAGGCCAGTGGACTAGAATTGGGCACGGATGCTTAGCGGTTGATTAAAGATTATTTTACTTACACCGAAGATGGTCGCAGTGCAGGCAGGAAAACTTGCTTGAGTTGCAGTTACAGACAGAAAAGAAGAGAAGCGGACAAGAGTTCCTTCCACGCGAACCTCTAGCCTGATCCGGTTGAAGGCTCTAAACACGTGAGCCTGTCATGTCAACCGAAGAAAACAACTTGGAGAAAGAGCTCTGGATACACTCACACGAAGTTTGCTAGGCTCCGTGGAACTTGCGCTCAGGGAAGAGGTTTGTCGAGGGATCGTTCAGCGATGGGGAGAGGCCAGAGGTTGATCAGACCCCTATAGCCTTCTCAAGATACAAGCTGGGTCCGATAGGCTCCGCAGCGCTTAGAGATCTTCACAAGATGTGAAGTTCTCCTCCTCCTGATGGTTGTGGAGTCCTCCAACTTGGGCGGAAACCACTCAAGCCTCTTATATGGCTAGCAAGCCAATCACTAGCCGCCACGTGGGAATAATTTAGAAACAGCCAATAGTGGGACACAAATTTGCATGCGGGTGGCGGGAACTCCTTTTCACCATGCATTTCTCTTTGCAACTAAGAAATCCACCCTGCAAAGAAAGCTCCTAGTGGCGGCAAATAATTTAGCAGTGCTGAAGCACACACAAACAAAAATCACACCCTTGGGTTTTGACACTCAGGAGATCATCTAGTCCAACCCTCTGCTCAAAACAGGGCCATCTCCAACTAGATCATTCCAGTCAAGGCTTTGTCTAGCAGGGTCTTAAAAAGCCTCCAAGGATGGAGATTCCACAACCTCTCTGTGTAATCTGTTCCAGTATTTTATTACCCTCCTTCCCAGTCAGGCAGTTCATGGGGCTTGGGGCCTTAGGCTGGAATACATGGATGCAGGGCCCCAGGAGGGGAGTGGGATGGAGCTGTGGGTGGCTCATCTGGAGGGCATGGGGGTGGAGCTGGTGCCCCAGCACTATGCACACTCCCAGGGGGACACGTGAGACATATGCCCCCCAGATTTGTGTGCTGGGTAGGGGTAGGTGCAGGCTGCCCACGGTGGGCTCAGGCTCCTCACCCTTCTGCCCTCCCCCTGGGCTCTCCATGACCCAGCAGGAGAGACCCAGTGTGGCAGGGAAGAGCAGGGTGGGGTGGGGAAGATTCTTGCTGCTGCAAGCCCCATGCCACCTTGGCAAGGCACCCCATGCCCACGTAGCAGAAGCAGGGGTGGTGATACAGAGTTGTGCCTTCTGCTGCTGCTGGTCAGGCAGGAAGTGCCTTGACAAGGCAGTGAAGGTCTTATGTGGTAAGGAGCTTCCCCAGCCAGCCCCACTCTGCCCTGCTGTGCTGGGTCCCACCCACTGGGCCATGAAAACCTTGGGGGTAAGGCAGCAGGGTGGGGACCTTGAGCCCACAGAGAGCAGTCTGTACCCACCCCCATCACAAGCTCTGATTCAGCTGTGCCACCCATGGGGGAAGGGGAGCCAGCCCACACTCTGCTCCACTGCAGCAGCCATGTCCTCCCACAGGTGGCAGTCAGGGCTCAGGTTCTGCTGTGGGGGGTAGGAGGCTACAGACCTGGATCCCTGGCCTCATAGCACTAGCACTGGCAGTGGGGGCTCCCTCCAGTGGGGCACCAGCCAGGCCAGGGAACTATGACATGGGGGAGAGGGGTCTGGACCTATATCCCAGTGAGTGAAGCAGGCAGGAATAGCTCTGATTTTCCATGATAAAAAACCCCAAATCAAATACCAAAATTTATAGGTATTTTGAATTTATTTTATTATAATAATTTAGGCACTGGTAGACTTCCAAACTGCTTTAAATTATAAATATATCAATAAAACATTATGTTCAATTGATACCTGTATATATAGTGGTGTTTCATTTTAATTTCAGACTTTGGGGTTTATCAAAAAAGTTGTGATTTTTATAAGAGAATGTGCAATTTTGAAACAGAGAAAACCAGAATCTCTGCTCACAAGTCATATTCCTCAGCCCCCTCATCATTTTCATTGCCCTCCACTGGACGCCCAATTTATCCATATCCTTTCTGTAGTGGGGGCCCCAAAACTGGACACAGTACTTCAGATGTGGCCTCATCAGTGCTGAATAGAGGGAAATAATCACTTCTCTTGACCTGCTGGCAACACTTCTACCAATGCAGCCCAGTGTGCCATTAGCCTTCTTAGCAACAAGGACACATTGGTGGCTTATATTCAGCTTATTGCTCACCATGAATGACATGTGCCCCCAGAGGCTGGGGGGAAGGGGGGCATGGTGACTGCCCCCAGGTGGCAGTGGTGGTGGTGGTACAGGGGCAGTGGCAGCCAGCAGAGGCTCCCACAGGTGGCGGCAGCGGTGGTGGTGGTGGCGGGGGGGGGTGGCAAGTGGTGACCACGCACCATCTTCCAGTTTGTTGATGAAGATATTGAACAAAACCAGCCCTAGGACCAACCCCTGAAGCACTCCACTTGATACCAGCTGCCAACTAGTCATCAAGCCATTGATTACTATCGTCTAAGCCCAATGCTTCAGACAGTTTTCTATTCACCTTAGAGCCCATTCATCCAGCCCATACTTCCTTAACTTGCCTGTGAGAATGTTGTGGGAGACCGTATCAAAAATCTTGCTGAAATCAAGGAATACCACATCCATTGGTCTACCCGTATCCACAGAGCTAGTCATCTCATTACAGAAGGCAATCAGGTCAGGTCAGGTCAGGTATGACTTGCCCTTTTTGAATCCATACCAACTGTTCCTAATCAACTTCTCCTCCAATTGCTTAGAAATGGATTCCTTGAGGATTTGCTTCATTATTTTTCCAGGGACTGAGGTAAGGCTGACTGGTCTGTAGTTGCCTGGATCTTCCTTTTTCCCTTTCTTAAATATGGGCACTATGTTTGCTCTTCTTCAATCATTCAGGATCTCTCCTGATCACCATTTTTCGAAGATGATGGCCAGTGGCTCTGCAGTCACATCAACCAACTCCTTCAGCATTCTCAGGTGCACACCATCCAGCCCCATGAACTTGTACATGTCCACCTTTTCTAAATAGTCTCTAACCTGTTCTTTCACCACTGTTGTCTGCTCACCTCCTCCCTAAACTATGTTGCCAGGTGCAGTAGTCTGGGAACTGACCCAGCTGGTGAAGACTGAAGTGAAAAAGGCATTGAGCACTTCAGACTTTTCTGCATCCTCTGTCACTAGGTTGCTTTCCCCATTTAGTAAGGGCCCCATACTTTCCTTGACCTTCTTTTGTTACTGGCACACTTGTAGAAACCCTTTGTGTGAAACCATCACATCCCTTGCTAGCTACAACTCCAAGTGTGCCTAGGCCTTCTTTCCCGCATGCCTAACCAACACTCTTATACTCCCCCTCAAACTGCCTTCCCAGGGGATCCTGCCCATGAGTTCCCTGAGCAATGAAGTCTGCTTTTCTGAATTCCAGGGTCCTTACTCTGCTGCTCTCTGTCCTTCCTTCCCTCAGGATCCTGAAGTCGATTGCCTCTATCATTAGTTGCAAGAACTCACAGTCCTGGCTGTGCATGGCCTCCACAGCTAGGAGCCCCCTTACCAAAGTAGCTCACAATGGAGTTTCTAATGTTTATTAAATTCAGCACAACTGTATTAACGAATGTGTAGATACATCCCTGTCTACAATGACATGGTTTAGAGCTGTGTGAATGTAGACTGTGAACAGCATCAACAGATGTTTGCCAGTGCTAGATGTTTCCCATGCAGGGAAGTCTGTGTAAGTAACTCAGAATGAGGGGGAGGGGCAAGTCAGATGGCAGGGTGGGACTAACAGGCCTGCTGGGGTGTATGTTTGTGTGGGAGCATGTTGTCAGGTCCAGAGGGGCATTGTCAGGTGTGTGGGGAGGGAGTTGTCAATCCAGTACTGTCAGGGGGTTAAAAATAACCCAGTCGGTGTTGGGGTTGTAGGAAGAGCACTGCAACAGGGCTGAGATGAGTATCCTGGATAGGCTCTCAACACATGCAGGCATTTGATAGATTCCTAATTTAAATTAGTTTACCTGCTCAGGTAAACTAACTTAGTTTGGGCCTACTGTTTTTGGCCCCACTTAAAAACCCCCAACAGCTGCAAAGATGGATATTTAGATGGACTCCCCCCTAGTTGGATCAATCTAACTGTAATGTCTGTAGATACCTTAGGGTACCACCCTGCCATGACTTCTGAATTTTTAAAAGCATATTTTTTTAATCCTTTCCCAACATATTGCATTACATTATATATACATGAAAACTCCAAATATTCTCTTTTCCTACAATATGTTTTTTATTTAAAAGAAAGTTCAGTTCTTATGCTTTCTCCAGTATTGGCTATATCTAGGGTTTCTCTATTAGGACTACTAACTTTACACCCCAGATTCTCTCTAGAAAATCACTCGTCTCCTTTATATATGAATGGGATAACAAGCCACCAAACGCAGAGAATCAACAAAATCCACTTAATTGTTTTTCAAAAGAACTGCCTCCTCCTAATAGGGTTATTGTTTTAGGCAAGTACTGCCAACTTATTGGAACAAAACTAATTAAGTGGCATTATACTAACTTCTAAGTTACTATGGTATTAAATATGGTGTGAGAAAGATTAATTAAAAATATATATTTTCTATTTATAAAAGTAAGAGTAGGATGATTTGCTGTTCACTTTTTCTTCCTCAGTGGGAGACACTGGCAGGGACTACTTTTCAGTCTTGCAATAATTTTAGTATTAGAATACCTTACATGTTCTCTAATTCCTTTTCATGATCAGAGAAGCAATTCTGTCTTTCTTAGTTCTTATACAGTCCCAATTATTCAATATTTATACCTCAGTTTCTTCAATGTTTTTTACCTCGCATTATTCTTGTTGAGAGCAGGGAATTTTATAATTCTCCCTGCTACAGATGGGGAAGTGAGGCACAGAGAGGCCAAAGAACTGAGGCATTTAAAGGGGGCCTTGGATGGATTTTAAGAATGCAATCCACACAATCTTTTCCTGATCCTGTGGGTTTCTAAAGTCTGTAGCCATCTAAGTTTTAATCTATAGGGTTGCCTAGGATCCTAAAAAGTTTTGCTTTTGCACATATCTGGACATGCTCATGTGAGTTAGTGCTCAGTAGCCTAAGACACACCAGGATTTAAAAACTAAGTATTCACCCACCTAAAATCCCTGAAGGAATCAGTCCAAAACATGTTCAGAGCCCATTTAATGCACACAGCTGGGATCAGGCTTCATAAAAAGAAAAGTGTGATAACTGCCACTTTCATTTAAACACACACAGCCAGAGCAGAGTTGTTTTTCAATTTTTAGTGGGTTCATCTAAATGAGACACCTTACTGTGCAATACAGCTAATTACTGTGCAGTAAGCATCCATGTCTACACGTGAGGATACTTACTGCACAGTAATTGGCTCTAATCACAAGTAATTTGCTACCTAGAAGTGAAAGTAGGACATTCACTTGTCATTAGTAACCAAGCAGTGTATGTGTAGATCCCTGACTAGAAGCAAATATGCATCTGGT